>NC_057722.1:7930627-7991961 GCF_004010195.1 Chiloscyllium plagiosum | reverse complement strand
CGTCTGGGGGGAAATTGCGGTCTTTGAAGAAGGAGGCCATCTGGGTTGTACGGTTTTGGAACTGGTCCTCCTGGGAGCAGATGCAGCGGAGACGAAGGAATTGAGAATATGGGATGGCGTTTTTACAGGGTGCAGGGTGGGAGGAGGCGTAGTCTAGGTAGCTGTGGGAGTCGGTCGGTTTATATATTATGTATATGTCAAGTAAGGCTGAGGTGGGCAGGTTTTAACCAGTAATGGCATCTAGAGTTACAGGGAAAAGGCAGGAAAGTTGAATTTAGGAAACTGGACTTGAGGATTATCAGAGCAGCCATGAATTCATTCAATGGCAGAGCAGTGTCAATAGGCTGAATAGTCTATTCTGCTCCTATATCTGTATGGCCTTATGGATGTGTGAAGAAGATGTTTTCCCCATCTGGGAAACTATCCTCGGACACCAGCTGACCTTGTCCTACTTTCTAACTACGGGGCTGCAAATGTCCTTACTGTATCACGGGGCAGGGAGATTCTCAGCCAAGGGAAAGTGGATGTTGGTGAAGGATGGCATCAGTCTTGGCTGCGATGCCTCATGCTGTTGAGTAGCTAGTTAGTTTAAAGAATAACATTATGAGTGAGACACGGAAGGACAACTGCCAGTGGAAATTAAAAGCGAGTAGGGTGGCACGGTGGTTAGCACTGCTGCCTCACAGCATGATGAAAACCATGTTCAGTTCCACTCTTGGGTGACCGTCAGTGTGGAGTTTGCATATTCTCCCACAGTTTCCTCCCACAGTCCAAAGATTAGATTACATTACAGTGTGGAACAGGTCCTTCGGACCAACAAGTTCACACCGACCCGCCGAAGCGCAACCCACCCATACCCCTAACACTACAGACTGAAGAAGGGCTAATGCCCGAAACGTCGATTCTCCTGTTCCCTAGATGCTGCCTGACCTGCTGCGCTTTTCCAGCAACACATTTCCATCTCTGATCTCCAGCATCTGCAGACCTCACTTTCTCCCCTAACACTACAGACAATTTAGCATGGCCAATTCACCTGACCTGCACATCTTTGGACTGTGGGAGGAAACCGGAGCACCCGGAGGAAACCCACGCAGACACGGGGAGAACGTGCAAACTCCACACAGTCAGTCGCCTGAGGCGGGAATTGAACCCGGGTCTCTGGCGCTGTGAGGCAACAGTGCTAACCACTGTGCCACCGTGCCACCCAAAGATGTGCAGGGTAGGTAGATTGGCTGTGTTAAATTGCTCATAGTGTCCTGGAATATGCAGGCTAGGTGGGTTAGCCATGGGAAATGGTTGGGATGGCCTTCGGAGGGTCAGTATGGTGTTGTTGGGCCGAGTGGCCTGCTTCTGCATAATGGGGATTCTAAGTGCAAGAGAAGGGAATAAGAAAATATTTGTGTTTCTTGTTTGCCTCAAATAAGTTCTTTTGTTTTTAGTTCCCTAAACTGAGGAGACTCTAAATCTCCTGCTTATATATTTTTGTAGGAGTCCTTTCTATCAGGAGCGATCAATTTGCAGTGTGCTTTAGGACCTGGTGAAATCCTCCCAAGCCATGAGTTGACTGTAAACAGAGCAGATTTATTACTCGTACACACTCAGCTGAGATCACTGGGCTGCTTTCAGAGAGAGAGGCACTTTAAGCGTTTTTCAGGATGTCCCAATTTGCTGTTACCTGGACTGGGATAAACTCTTAGGGAGTGGTTCTGACTCCTGTAGTTCATTTCAGGGAGGAATTCCCACCCAAACCCAGCTCCCACCCACCACCCACCACCCACACACTTGTCAGATGTTGCATCTGTGCGCGCTGAGCGACTCGGTGCTGATCAGCAACTCCCGGTCCGCCTGTGACAGCGAGCTGCTCTCCCGGGAAGGGGTCACCTTCTGTATCAATGTGTCCAAGCAGCAGCCCTTCCCGGCGCTGAGGATCGGCGGCATGCGGGTGCCGGTCTTCGACGAGCCCGCCGAGAATCTGCACAGGTACTTCGACCGGTGCGCGGACGCGATCGAGGAGGCGGCCAGGCGGGGCGGCAGGACGCTGGTGTACTGCAAGAACGGCCGCAGCCGCTCCGCCGCCGTCTGCACCGCCTACTTCATGAAGTACCGGCGCCTGTCCCTGCAGGAGGCGTTCCAGGTGAGTCAGACACACACCGGCCGCTCCCGCTCCCACCCCCAGCTGCTGCTGCAGCTGCAACCGTGTGGCAGGAGGCCGTTCGGCCCCTCCTCCCCTTAGGCTGCGCTCCCACCCCTGGGGTTATTGCCTGAGTAGTTGCCCTTTTTTGCTACCACCGGCATGGAATCCCTACAGCGTGGAAGCAGGCCACCCAGCCCATGCCTACCCCCTCCACTTCAGAGCACCCAGAAGACATAGGAGTGGCAGCAAGGCCCATTCGGCCTATCCCGCCATTCAATTGTGGCAGATGGGCATTTTAACACCACTTACCCGTACCCCTTACGCGATCAAGAGTTTACCAATCTCTGCCTTGAAGGCATTTAACGTCCCAGCCTCCACCGCGTTCCATGGATTCCAGTGGCCCACCACTCTCTGGCTGAAGAGATGTCTCCTCACCCCATCCCTGTAACCCAGCATTCCCCAAGGCTAGCCCACCCAGTCTGCACAACCCTGGACACTACAGGCAATTTAACACAGCCACTCCACCTGACCTGCACGTCTTTGGACTGTGGGAGGAAACCAGAGCACGCAGAGGAAACCCACACAGACATGGGGAGAACGTGCAAATTCAACAGTCGACCGAGGCTGGATTTGAACCCAGGTCTCTGGCGCTGTGAGGCAGCAGTGCTGATCACTGAGCCACCACGCTGACCCTTGGGTTAAATCACCACCAGTCACATCTCTCTCTAATGAGAGAGCAGCCCTGTGTGACAGTAAGGCTGTGACAACCAGAAACAGTGCAGGCCTAATAGCCTCTTTCTGCACCATAACACTCCATGAGAAGAGTCAAATGTTTTCTCCACTGAGTCTTTTATCAACTAAACAGCAAGGTTTTACCACTGAAAAATCTTCTGTTTGCTGCCCTCCTGCCACAGTCTTGCCCTATCTACTTTACCAAAGCCCCTCATAATTCTGAACGTCTCTATTAAATCTCCCCTTAACCATCTCTGCTGTAAGGGGAAGGATGTCAACCTCCCCATATAGTTGAAAGCCCACCTCTGGTACAATGCAAGTAAACCCAGTCCACACCCTTTACATGATCCTGACCTCCTGAATCGTGGTGATCAGGATGGGGCAAAGCTTCAGCTGAGGCTGAGTCAGTGAGTGAGAAGGTCCAACCAAACGCCCCTTTATTCTTTCATGACATCGTGGGCAAGGCCAGAAGTTAGTACCCACCCCAATTGCACTCAAAGTGAATGGTTTTCTGGGATATTTCAGAAGGCAGTTAAGAGTTAACCACATTGCTGTGGATCTGTAATCAAATATACACTAACCCGATTAAGACAGGCAGATTTCCAACCTTAAAGGGCACAAACTACTGAACCGGATGGGTTGTTTTTAGAACAATCAATGATCGTGATCATTATTACGAGGACCAGCTTTGGAAGGTGATCAAGGTCGTATTACCACAAGGGCAGCACCTCCCTTCTCTTAACTCTTCTGTTTCTGGGACGTGGTCCAATGGATGCTAACAGATCTCATACGCTGCTCAAACATTGCGGGGCAACACAGGTCAGCCTAACTCAGACTTTGATTGCTGTTCACAACCATTCTCTCTCCAGGGACACTCATAGGATGACAATCAGGAGTGGGAAGGCAGCTCTTCGAATCCAGCCTGGGGTCAGTGGTAGGGTGGGGGAGGAGAGTGGGATCAGGGGCTGGGGAGGGTCAGTGGCATCTTGTCAGTGACTTAGATCAGATACTTTGGAATGAATGGTGAATTGAAACTGGCACCTCCTGGCGTGAGACTTGGCCCATACCACACGGTATGGGCATCACGAGCTAGGTCAGCATTCACTTCCCTACCCTGATTGCCCAGTGGGCAGTTGACAATCAATCACTTTTGCTGTGGGTCTGAAGCATGGAGGCCAGACCAGGTGAGGATGGCAGTCCTCTTCCCTAAAGGGCTTTAGTGAACCAAATGGGTCTTTTCCTGACAATCGGCAATGGTTTCATGGTCCTTAATAATGATACTCTTACTTTCAGTTTTTTTTAATTGAATTCAAATTCCACCATCTGCCGTGTCAGGATTCGAACCCAGAAGATTACGTGGGTCTCCTGATTAATAGTTTAGTGATAATGCCACTCGGCCATCACCTCCCCTCACCATTGCCATCACTGTGGACTCCGGCTTGCTGTAGATTGGATATGTTAATGTTGTGTGAAAACAAGCCCGGGCACAGTGAACCCTTGCGTTTTGAAATTTGACAGGTGAGGTGTTTACAGTAATAAAGGAGTTCAGCAGCGTAGATGCAGAGGGACTATTTCTTCTGATGGGGGTATAATTTTGAGAGGAGAAAGTGAGGTCTGCAGATGCTGGAGATCAAAGTTGAAACTTTATTGCTGGAACAGCACAGCAGGTCACCTCCCTACCTTTTATCTTCTCCTGCTGAACACTCTCTGCTCATTCCTGTGGAAGGGCCTGTGCCCGAAACGTCGAATCTCCTGTTCCCTGGATGCTGCCTGACCTGCTGTGCTGTTCCAGCAATAAAGTATAATTTTGAGAGCCAGGACTAAGCTATTTAGGAGGGAGCGTGGGAAACATTTTTTTCTCATAAAGGCAGAAATCTGACACACAATCTGGAGACCGAGTTTGAAAGGGTTTTGTTATGGATCAGAAGATACGGAGTTGTACTGGCTAGATGGGGTGCAGGCTAACCATAAGCTGATAGAGTGATGGAGCAGGCTTCAGGGGCTGAGTGGCCTACTCCTATTCTTACCATAGAACAGCTTATGATCAAAACGTCGATTCTCCTAATCCTCAGATGCTGCCTGACCGGCTGTGCTTTCCCGGCACCACACTGTCTGTCCCAACCCCCTCACTGGGGAATGGACCTCTGGAGAGCTGAGGTGATGTGAAGTGTAAACCAATGCCAGCCATGAGTCAGCACTTTATTGGTATGGATGAAGAGGAAATTAGGGAGGAATAATAAACTGCTGTGACTGTTGTGAAACCTAGCTCATGACATTATTGGGATGGTTTCTACAGCAACAGAGGCAGGCAGCCTTGGTTTTACTCCAGTATAATGGGTAACAACAAACAGCGACACTTTGTCCCTTCAGAGTTCAGTGTGGTTGTACGTGATGTTCTCAGAAAATGTTATTTTACTGACCAAATTGCTTTTATGGAAATCAATAAGGAAGGGATGTGAGCAATCAGACAGAGGGTCTTCAGTTAGTCCCATTAGCTAAATTAAATTGCTTCAAAGGTTCAGTTCAACCTTTTCCTACCGCTGATTTATTTTAGTACTGCTGCTTGAACCTCTATTGCTATCAATATTTCCAGAATGATTAACGCAGGTTAGTCTGTTAGTTGGAAAAAAATCCATCACCACGTTTAGTGTCTGTAGACCAGTGTGCGAAAAGATCAGCACGAGCAGGAGTTCTACCTGTTTGATGTGAACTGCACATTCTCTGCCTGCGAAATGTGGGCTCTGCAGCACTTCTCTGTTGCACAAGTGCCACTGGTCGGCCAGATGGTACCCATAACATCTGCACCTCTGATGCAAAGCATGCCTGAGACATTTGGTGAGAGCATAATGAAAGGGTGTTTTTGCCAAAGGTCTGCAATGCAGACAATGTGTGATATTAATCAGTCAGAGTTTGCATAGCAACAAGCTAACCTTGCTTGACTTTACTCTGACCTTCCACTTGTTTCACTCAAACTTGGAGATGCACATCAATTCCTCTCCAGCCCCACTTCCCCACTGCTCACATTCAACCAGGATAATGATATGACCGATTATATCAGTCTCACACTTTAACTGGCTTAGTATTAGAAATAAGTCAGCCAGGCTTCTTTAATCACAAAAGAAGAGTAATGAAGCTTACCCAAACAAAGATGCAAAGGTTATTGACATGAAAGAAGGGTTTAGATTGTTTTAAGGTAGATAAGACTTATATCCTAACATCCCAAACTTAACGTGATGCAAATATGGGTAACCGGCAAATGATAGTTGAACAATACCACAGAACTCATTAATAATGAATTTAATCAAACAGATCCCTCAGCAATTTTCCCTTTCCCTCCCAGATGTGAATGACATCGTGAGTCACCAAATCTCATTAAAATTTCACAAGGGATTTGGCTTTCACTCTCGATGATCTGGCCTTGAAAAGTTGGTCTGTTGTGTACTGCCTCAAGCACTGCTGATGTCCTGGGAGTTCACCTTCCTTTCCTGGGAGTAAGTTCCCTAGATCTTTGAAAATGGCACTCCAGAACGTCACAATTATACTGCACTATTGATGGTACACAGATTTCTTTCAAACCCTTCCAATTCTTCCGACTTCTTTGAGCCCTCACTTGCTGACTTGCGCATCTAGCAAGCTTTATCAAGCCACTGATGCCCTGGATTAGTTTCCTAAACTCTAATTTGGTTCAGTTGAACAAAGCAAATGCTGCACTTCAGTTTTTGACCCTCACTGTCTATTGTGCTGAACTATTAATTATTCATTGCCTTCTTATAGCCCTTCACAATTTTAGACATTCCCTGAGCCCTCACTATGCATTATTATTCATTTGTTCTAAGACTTCTCTGTGCATCAACTGCAAAGAACGTATTGAGTTCAGTTTTAAATTAGAATTAGAATCCCTACAGTGTGGGGGCAGGCCTTTCGGCCCAACCAGTCCGCACCGACCCTCCGAAGAGTAACCCACCCAGACCCATTCCCTTACATTTACCCTGATTAATGCACCTCACCTTTACATCCCTGAACACTATGGACAATTTAGCATGGGCCAATTCACCTAACCTGCACGTCTTTGGATTGTGGGAGGAAACTTTAGCACTTGGGATTCCTGGGAATCTAATCAGGAATCTGGAGGAAACCCACACAGACACGGGGAGAATGTGCTAACTCCACACAGACAGTCGCCCGAGGCTGGAATCAAACCCAGGTCCCTGGAGCTGTGAGGCAGCAGTATTAACCACTGAGTCACCGTGCCATCCAATTAACAATTGTCTAACTGTTAATTCTGTTCATTGTCTCCAATGTCTTCATTGAGCTGTCACAATGCAAAGCTATTCAACTGTGTAAGACTTTTCTTTGCCCCAACTATGCAGAACCCAATGCAGATTGGTTACCTTTAGACAAAAACAGCCATTTCTGATGTGAAATTTGCTTTCTGTCTCTCTCCCAGTCTCTTTCATACATACATGCACTCACACACAGCCTTCTGGTCCCATTGGCTATCACCGTTAAACTCCTTTCCAGTGGCATCTCTCCAGTGACCTCTGAACTATCCTCAGAAACCTATTGTAATCGATGCAACAAGCCCTAATCCCATTGGTAAGCAGAAATGAGATTAACACTTTGGGATAATCAAATGTCGCAATTTTAGAACTGACTGCATATTGAATATTACAATCTTCTCCTGTCCTTATACTTGTAACACAATACAGACAATGGGGGACTTCTGGAGAAACTCAGCAGGTCTGGCAGCATCCGTGGAGAGAAAAACAGAGTCTGGCAATCCAATGTCGGAACTGACAAAGCTGGGAAAGGGTGTTTTTTATGCTGATGATGGGTCGTGGGGGAGTGGACATGATGCTCAGAGAGGGGCAGAGAGAGAGAGAGAGAGAGAAAGTTAAAAAATGGATAAGCAAACAAAAAGGTAGCTTATGATAAGTCAAGAGAGTGATAAATACTACAGGAATTGCTAATTGGAAGAAGGAATAATTGAAAATGGGTTGGCTGTACAAGGATCAACCCCTACAACCCGTACAAAGTGAGACATAGGAGTGTGGGAGACAGTAACTGATGTGGAGTTATTTTGAAATTATTGAACTCAATTTTGAGTGATCAAGGCTGTAATGTACCTGGTTGGAAGACGAGATGTTGTTCCTCCAGCTGCCCTTGCACTTCACTGAGTCATTGCAGCAGGTCTGAGACGCTGCATCACGATTGGGATCACACTTTTGCAAATTAAGTTGAACACCATCTCCACTCTAGAAAGGATGGCCTCCAAGTTCTCCATATTCTAACAGAGCCCTGTGCTAAGAAGAGATTGAACCCCTCTATGATCCTTGCCATTGACACAGGCTTTCTCTCTGGCTTCCTGATAAGACAAGCATTTCACTGGGCAATCCTGTCGGCTCTCTTCCCTGGGCAATTCCATCATATTCCTCAATTAAGTCCTGACGTGGTATGAGACACCTTCAGCAGGTAGGACTTGAAGATAGACATTCTAGTCCTGAGGTAGTTATGCTGCCACTGTGCCACAGGACCTTTGCATAGAGTTCAGTGATGCCAGCTAGATTGGCAATGGGGTTACAATAATTGGCCCCTGGTAGATTTAACTTATGAAGTAAAGCAGCCCAGCCAGCATTTCCACTTCCCTCCTGTAGAACCTGACTGATGGATTTTAAACCTGTTGCTGTGTTTTATTTTCACAGCACGTGAAATCAGTCAGACCAACAGTGGAGCCCAATGAGGGATTCTGGGAGCAACTTCAACGATATGAAGGGGAACTTCAATCCAGGTGGACTGAGGCTATTTCTTCAGCCAGTGAATGAATACGCCAAGCAGCACATCAGCCTTTGCACTGAAATAGTTCCCTTGAGACTTGCTTCACTGTTATTAAGAGAGAATCTATATCGGATGCTACTGTCATTCAGTTATTTTGCCTTATTTTGTCATGGTTCACTGTTTCAACAAGGATGTCATTACGAATTCATCTGGCTATAATGTATGATACCACTGTTCTGTATTGCCTCATGTGTAAGCATCTGCAGATGCTGTTGTAACAAAATGGTCTGAGGCTGGAGGGTTTACAACGAGGGACTGGTCATGAGTTTATTGGCCTTCCAACATTGCACATTACTGTCCATCTCCAGCCTTTTCTCTCCACATTCTTTAAACATATGTCACCTCTCAAATCTGTGCACATCTCTCCCAGAACACCATTTAAAATCTTTCCAATTAAGTTTACACAGAGCCAAAACATCTCCGATTAGAAACCCAAATAACATCCTGTACAAATGTGGCTCATGTACAGAGTTTCTCCTCGTCTTTCTCAATATGATTGCAACCTCTGATATATTGATCACTCCATTATCTGCCAATATCTCTCCATTGTTGTCTAACTAGGTGGGACTATAGTGTCCTGGCTACAAACATCTCTTGCCAGAGAGTCATCTCGATGACTTTTTTTTCCTTGTCCTACATCATCACCTCTAAAGTCCCTGTATCCTTGATACCTCCTAATTGTCATCCAGACGCTGCCTGTTGCTGATAATCCATCAGTTTCCAAACATAAGCTGACGACACCTACCACTTGGATGGACATTTTCCATCTCTGTCAGAACCCCTGCCTCAGCTTATTGTTTTCTGAAACCCTCCCTCATTGATGTCTGTGTTCCCTCGAGACTTGATTACTCAGCCTTGGCTGACCACCCACAATCCACCCTCTGTAAACTCCAGTGATCAAAGCTGAGCTTGCTGTATGTATTTTAACTCCCACTAACTTCCTTTTACCCTTCTCCCCTGTGCTTGCAGATATTCATCGTTCTCAAGCAATTTCTCAATTTCCGAATTCTAGTCTTGTTTGAAAATCACTCGATGGCCTTGCCCCTCCTGACCTCTGTATTCTCCTCCAGCCTCTCCAACCCACCAAATTACTTTTGTTCCTCCAATTCTGGTGTCTTGTGCATCCCTGATTTTAATCACTTCATTGGAGGCTTTGTTTGGATCCTCTTGAATTCCCTCCCTTCAGCTCTCTGCCTCAGTTTCCTCCTTAAGACATTCCTAACCTGTCTACCGAATCTTTCAATTATTTCTCTGATGCCTCCTTATGCAGCTCGGTGTCAAATTTGATTTTACATTGCTCCTGTGAACCACCGTGTGATATTTTATTGCCTTAAGAGCACGATGCCAATTCAGATTGTTGTTGATATTACAGGACCACAGTTACAATATGGTTTGAGTTGTTTATATTGTAATTTGTTTGCCTTAGAAAAGTGACAACAGAGGTCTTATGGAGACTCGGATCCATATATAGACTAAGCTCAAGTCTCATTCTAAGACTTGATATCAAGGAGGATGTATCATAATGTGGCTGAGCAGGTTGAAGGGTATTAACCTGAAAATCCTTTCAGTATATGTCAATGGCGTAAGTGGGAGGGATTCCTGGTCAGACCTAGAAAGGAATTAAGGCATTTACATCACTACCTATTGCTCTAGGTGACAGCATGCAGGTAAATTCGTGTTTTGCCACAGAAACTCAGCCCATGGAGAGCTGGTTTGGATCAGATTGGGGCCAAGAACATGGGTTCGATCCCTGTTCCAGCAGAGATGGATATGGGACATGGTTCCCAGCTTTACCAGTGATGGTGATGACAGTGTCATGGGTCAGACCTGTCTCTGGGCAGAGAATTGAAGAAGAGGAAAACAATAGTTACTTTAGCAACTATTTGTCATGTCCTATTCATCATTGAATTAAAACTCAGGTGACAACCAACTACAAATTCTGGCTCACATTTCCTTTTGCCCACCTTTCTGTCCTCTCTTGGTTTGATTCTTCTTGCAAGGTGGTACTACACTGTACTGTCCTCTCCAAAGTTTCAAATACACAGCACTGCCCACATTTCCTCAGCACTACGTTGAAAAAGATGTGCAGGTCAGGTGAATTGGCAATGCTAAATTGTCCATAGTGTTGGGTGCATTAGTCAGAGGGAAATGGGTCTGGGTGGGCTACTCTTTAGAAGGTCGGTGTGGACTGGTTAGGCCGAAGGGCCTGTTTCCACACTGCAGGGAATCTAATCTAATTTAATCTAGAATCGTGTTTTGTTTCTCCTTTCGAACTATTCCTTTTGCAGGATTCAGGAACAGTTTAAGACTTCTCACTTCTGCGTATAGTAGAAAAAAAACTTTTAAAGATACTAAAACAGAAAAAAAACAATAAATGCTCCTCCTGCATATTTAATCCATCTGCCTTTAAAACTTAACTTGGCATAAATTTGCTATATTCTGTCATATCATTGGTGTTGTCCTGGACTGAGTTTCTTGGAGGTTTATGCTTGGTATCTCAGCAATTAACAGAAAGTGAACCAACAGAACAGTGCTATGAAATCCACACTTCTCATTGTTAGCTGTCACAACCTATTTAGCAGAGGCTACAACTTGGAACTCATCAATATTCACTGTGAGCTGAGTTTGAAATTTAGCCGTGAAATCATTCAGCCCATCTTTTGCCCATGTCAACTCCTTGAGAGCACGTTGCATTTAGTCCCATTGTCCTGCTCTTTCCCTATTGCCTTGTGGATTTCGTCCATTCAAGTCCTTATCCATCTTCTTTTGGAAGTTACGACCGAATCTCCTTCTGTCACTATTAATGTTAGAAATGATGCTGTGAGAAACAAGGCTGCGAATCCCGAGTCCCCTGAAAGGTTCACACCGTGTATTCGAAAGGTTGTCAGCATGCCCCGCCAGCAATAAACATGGCGGCACCCAAATGGGCACAATAAATATGGGCAAACTGGATGGAATGATGTCTTTATGGTTTTCCACCCCAGGAGCTATAAAGGAGTGGGCCATTTGGTGATCTCTGCTGATATTCTGCTGACTTGGTACTTGTTTAACACCCAAGTTGAAGATCTCTTAAGCAGAAATTCACTGCAGAGACAGCTCCAAGTATAGTAACCAGATAAGGACAGATATAGAATCTGGAATGTCAGAGTGACTGACAGGCACCAGCTGTGAGTTGGAACTCACCAACTACATTGCTGATGAATTAAAAAGTTGGATAGGTTATAGGCTGGGAATTCAGGGTAGTGGCTTGTTAACTGAGAGTGAGTCTAATATCGAGTATAATGGTTTCATGGATTTCAGAGTTGTACTGGACTTGCTCAAGAAGATGACGTTCTCCAGCTTGCTTTAGGACTGATCTAGAATCGGGTAAAGTCACCATAGTTCCATTCCCTCACTAGACAGAAGTGGTTTAACCTGATGGTCAGTGTACCTCAGGCAAGGGGAGAAGCTGAGACAGAAGGACTCTCCTTGAACTAGTGCAGGAATTGAACCTGCACTGTTGGCATTGCAGAGCAGCCAACTGAGTGAACCAGCCCCCATTTTCAAGAATGAGGTGATTATCCTTTGGGAAGAAATTAATACGCCCACATATCTTCAATTTGGAAAAAATGAAAGGTGATATAATTGAAACACATTGAGACAGGGTAGATTCTGAGAAACCGTTTCCATTGGTCTGGAACTCTGGGTCTGAGCACAGTCTCAGAATGAGGAGATGGCCATCTAGGACAGACATGAGAAATTTCTTTACACAGAGGTTTTTGGAGGGAGAGGTGGAAACTCAGTTCCTGAGACCACTTAACACAGGAATTGATTGATTTTTGGTTACTAAAGAAATGGAAGGAAATACAGGTAGTTAGAGCGGGTGACAGTGAGCAGAAGATCAGCCGTGATCTTATTGAATTATTGATTAAAATCCAGCAGATGCTGAAATCCAAAGTAGACGAGCAGGAGGCTGGAAGAACACAGCAAGCATCAGGAGGTGGAGAAGTCAATGTTTTGGGTATAACCCTCCTTCAGGACTGGGATGGGGGTGAGGGGAGCTGCAGATAAAAGGGCAGGAAGTGGGGAGCAATGGTAAAGCAGTGACAGGTGAACACAGGTAGAGGACACGACCTGGTGGTCGATGGGAGGAATGAATCTGGTTGGTAGCTGGAAGGAAGGGTCAGTAAGTGAAATGGAAAGGAGGAGGAGCTGGAAAGGAGGAGGGGTTTGGGAAGGGAAGTAATTTGAAATTGGAGAACTCAATGTTGAGTCCTCTGGGCTGTCGGCTTCCCAAGCGGAAGCTGAGGTCTTGTTTCTCCAATTTGCGGTCTGATTCACTGTGGCAATGGAGGAGGCTGACGATGGACATGTTGGAGAGGGAATGGGAAGGAAAATTGAAATGGGCAGTGACTGGGAGATCAAGTTGGCCTCTGTGGGCCTGGCTGAGATGCTCGGTCTCCCCAGAGTAGAAAAGACCAGATTGGAAACATCGGATTTGAATGGAAGGGCAATCTCAAATGGGCCAAGGGGCCCATTCCTGTTTCTCGTTATTATGTACAGTTTAACCAGTGCTGGTTGGAGAAGAAGTAGGAGAATGGGATGCATTATTAACCCTTCACAGGTAAGCAACCTATGGGGATCCAAAGTAGGAAGCAAATTCGCAAGGGTTTCCACAGGTAATAAGGAAATGGGAGTGCAAGTGCCTCCTCTCCATCATCCCCACACCTCACCCCCTGCCCTGCCCCACCATCTCTGATGTGAATCATTCTAATTCAAATCTCATAAATTACTGATACTGCTGATCCCCCAGTTATGAGAGCGGGGACATGATGCCTTTGGAACTGACTGAAGTGCATTGGAGGACTGATTCCAACAGAGACATGGGGCAGAATGCTGGTGGGAGCTCATTGTTGCCTTTCCATTGGGCCTCAGTGTAAAGGCTGACAGGGTGGCTGCCATGAGGTATACATCTATAATGATCATCACACAACAGTTTTGCTTTTCAAGAAAATTTGCATGAAATTAACAGACTTTTGTGGCAGATTGGTAGTGTCCCTATCTCTAAGCTAGGAGGCCTGGGATCAAATCCCTTCTGCTCCAAAGGAGTATCATAGCATACCTGAATAGGTTGATAAGAAAATATGAAAAATAAAGGGGCCTCCCTCTCTTCCTACCCTGCCCTGTTGTTGGTGCACTGCTACTGGTGGGTCATACTTGTATATAATTCACTAATGCTTGATACGTCAATCAGCTGATTGTTATATAAATAACAGTAAAATAGAAAGGGCTTCATCAAAGTTCTGGAGGTCTGTTTTAGAAGCAACATAAGAAAGCAGAGAAATTATCTTCGCAGGCCCAATCTATTCTTAGTTCACTTCAGCTTCAATTGATAGTAAAACAATCTCCCTTTTCAGGCTCAACAAGTGAACAAGTGCATTTGGACAGTTGAACTTTTGATTCCAAGTGTCAAATTTGGAGGGAATTATACTATAAGAGGGAATCAAGGCAAAATATGGTCCAGAAAATATGAGAAACTGAGAATTTAAAATGTTCACTGGTATGACTAACAGTTCCACTTTGGCATTATGAAATGGAGATGAGTTACTATTGTTGGCATGGACTGCCATATTAATAGGTACCTTTATAATAACACTGTGAAAAGCAGCTAGCACAAAACTGAGTTTGGACATTTAAGTTTCCAAAATACAGGTAACATGCATGTAACCTTTCCTGTGATTACATACTAACTGATCAATGATTGCATAGACTAGTTTTCTTATTGAATTGAGAGTGCTTCCATTCTCAACAGCATAACATCCATGACTCGCTGCATTTGTTGGAATCCAACCATTGCAGCAAATGCATTTGATAGCTCTTTATAAGTAACGAAGAGGACATATAGTGTGGCTTTGGGGGCAAACACGGCATTAGTCACCTGGGCAGCAGTTGGTATCAGTAGACCCCAGAAGGTGACAGTAGTGAAGAAATTCAGGGCCACATTAATGACCATTGGTAGTCTGTGCCCACCTGGCCCAGCTGGAACGAGGTCTTGCTTTGGGAAGTTGGAATTGTCAGCAATGACCTGCCATGAAATCCTGAGCCTCCTGAAGCACTGTGGCTCAGTCATACTGTGGAAGCTGACCCACTGCACGTGTACCCTGTGCTGGTGGTAAGGAACTTTCCAGCCTGACCTCTGCGTCCACCCTATCCTGAGGAGCAGCACATGGCTCACGAGCAGGCATTCATTAGAATCATAGAAAGTCTGCAGAGTGGGAAGAGGCTATTCAGCCCTCAATCCGCATTGACCCCCCAAAGAGCATCTTATCCAGGTCCAACATCACCTCCCTCCCTGTCCATTCTACCACGGTAACCCAGCATTAACCATGGCTAGCCCATTGTTCCCCCTGCTTCTGTTACTCCTTTTTGCTGTTGATTTTGATACTCCTTTCTTATTGAAGGCCCAAGTTAGTGATGCTTAAACTGTCCCCATGTTGCAGAGGTTGCCAGCAGGGAAGTACAGATTGAGGCTAGTAAACACACAGGTTGAAATGACCTCCTGGAAAGCACCTGTGAAGCAGTGAAAGTACATTGTCAGGAAGAAAATCCCATGAGGAAAGCCTTTCACTTAGGCTTGGAAACAGCTCGTCAGTTTCATTTTTTAAAGGCATTCCAGCCTGTCAATTTCACAGTTTCATGAACCTCCACTCCACACTGACTGTGGTGACCCTGATAAATGTCACATTCTTCAGTAAAGCTGCCTTCCAGCCGTCAAAGAGCTCTGTTGAAGTCTGTGTTAATTGGCTCTTTAACATGTTAGAACGCAGTACAACACAGAAACGGGCCCTTCGGCCCACAATGTTGTGCCGAACATGACGCCAAATTAGACTAACCCCTTCTATTATTTATTTAAGATTTAATTGTATATCAATGTTTGTACTTTAGAGTTTTTTTTATTTTTGTTAACTTGTAAAAATGTTAAATTTCCAATAAAAATATCTATTAAAAAAACTAACCCCTTCTGCCTGCCCTTGGTCCATATCTCGCCATTCCTTGCATATTCAGTTAAAAATCACACAACACCAGGTTATAGTCCAACAGGTTTAATTGGAAGCACACTAGCTTTCAGAGCGACGCTCCTTCAGAGCTAGTGTGCTTCCAATTAAACCTATTGGACTATAACCTGGTGTTGTGTGATTTTTAACTTTGTACACCCCAGTCCAACACCGGCATCTCCGAACCTTGCATATTCATGTGCTTATCTAAACGTCCCTTAAACACCTCCTATTGTATCGGCTCCACCACCACCCCTGGCAGCGTGTTCTAGACTCCTACCACTCTTTGTGTAAAATACTTGCCCCTCACATTCCTTTAAATTCCCCCGGCACCTTAAATACATGGCCCCTGGTAATAGAAATTGACATTGAAATTACAGACGCAGCAACTCCATAGATGTTTTCTGTGTGCCTGTGAACACACCCGAATAAAAGCTGAAAATGAACAGAATCACGTCAACTGCCTTCCGCCCCAACCTTTACCCGTTAAACTGCTGCCACACGTAGAGAAATCTTGTTCTCAATTTTTATTTATTGGGCATGTTATAATTTCAACAAGAACAAACTTTACACTCTATTGAAGCATTTACACAAACAATTAAGAACTTTTTTTTCTATCAATCTTATTATTAAAAACTACAAAAAAAAGCTGGAAAAATACACAATTATGCTAATACAAAACAATGAGCAACCAATAAATGTTCAGCACTGCAAACTACACAAACGTGTATATAAAAATGAAAATAAATCAGATGAAATAAGATTCAAAACGATGGAGTAGTCCACCTTTCTTCTCAACCATCTCTATTTCTTTGTGACATCTTGATTAACCGCATCAATTGCGAACTGACTCCACTTGCGTTCTCGTTGACTTTTGAAAGGGTTTGTTAAAATACTGTTTCTTTTTTCCTCCAAACTGTGCTATTGTGTTTTGGTTTTGAGGTACATCTATGGATGAGTACTATGTTTCTGGACCTCTTAAAGGAGCTCGGTTGTTTTTATTAAATCTCCATTCCTCCCCACTTTTGAAATGTGGTTTGCCTGTTAGCCAAGTGGCTGCTGTCCACATTTCTGAGTTTGATGGTTGTGGGTTTTGTCCCACTTTAGGAACATTGACTGTGAAATTCTATGCTGATGTCCAAGAGCAGCATCGTTGGAGAGCTTTCTTTGTTATGACTGAAACTCTAGGCCCTACCTACTCTCTGACATGCACATAAATGATTTCATGGCACTACTTTGAAGTACAACAGGATATTTTTCTCTGCCGGATGACCTGGACAAAATGTATCCTTCAATCCGATATCACAAAAAACAAATTAACCAGTGAATAATGCTCCTGTTTCCAACATTGCAGAAGTGTCTAGACTCTAAGAGTACTTCATCGGCACTTTAGGACATCCTAAATTGTGAAAGGCACTGTATAGATGCACCTCTCTGTTTTCCTTTTCTTTAGTTTTTAGATGCAAGGTATTACCGAGGATAGCTTTGGCCTCTGACCTTTACAGATTTGTTTCGTATGTGAACCCCTGGAAATGATATTAATACATTAACTGATTAGAAGCACATTAAGAACCATTAAACAATAAAACTTCAATGTCATTTTGTAACTCTTGAAATTCACATTAGTAAATCCCCCTGTTCTGGTCACCAGATCTGGATTTTTAGGTATTAGGTTCTGATTATATTATTGATTGACTTTGTCTATTTGTTTGAATGTTTTGGGGCCTGACGATACCTAGCTTTGTTTCTGTGCACAGCTTTTGGGTGGCTATTTCTGCGTTCTTAAGGCCTACATCCCAATGTTGAAGTTTGGTGATTGAGAAGTCAGAGATTATAAAGCCAGAGTGTTTTGCTTTACTGTGAATCCTATAAGAGCTGTGCAGTCAATGCTACAAAACTGTACTGTTTTAGGATTTTGGACTTCAGACAGTCTTGCTCACAAGGATTTGTCATGCAGAAGACTAAATATATAGTGCAGCTTTCGAACACTTTAAAACTGCCTCATCAGGGCTGAAGGAGTTTTGGTTACCAAAGGTTTTTAGAATGGGAATTAGAATCCCTACAGCGTGGAAACAAGCCCTTCGGCCCGACAAGTCCACACCGATCCTCTGAAGAGTATCCCACCCAGACCCATTCCCATACAGTTACCCCTGAATCATGCACCTAACCTAAACATCCCTGAACACTGTGGACAATTTAGAACGGCCAATTCGCCTAACCTGCACATCTTTGGATTGTGGGAGGAAACCAGAGCACCCAGAGGAAACCCATGCGGACACACACAGGGAGAATGCGCAAACTCCACACAGACAATTGCCCAAGGCTGGAATCAAACGCAGGTCCCTAATGCTGTAAGGCAGCAGTGTCAACCACTGTGCCAATCTGCCACTGTGCAGCCAGTTAATCAGTGAAATGCTTTTCATTATTTGTGGGGTGGTTAAATTTAGGATTAACAGAATACACATTGATAGAATTGAATTCTCACTTTCCAATACAGTGACCTGTGACAGCGTTGCAAAGTATGCAAAGTCTTACTTGAAGAACAGACCAGTATAGTGATTTACAAAAAGCACTTCTGTCTGTGAGCTACCTCCTAGCAAAACACTTTCCTGATATGACACATGTCTGGAGGCATAATGCAGGTGATCCAAGTGTGCTTGGACATAATGGTGGAAGTAAAGTGAAAAATTATATTTGTGCCATTATTCACCCAAAGCTAAGAAGGACAAGCAGAAAGACTCTCTGTGAGAATTCACTTACGCTTTCTCAACCGTACACAATAACAGAAAGCCAGGATAACTTTGCAGAAGTGCCATGCCATAATAAGCAATAAAGAGTGGAAGATGGACAGCTACTATGTTTTAGCATGCCCAAAGGTAAACAAAGTTTGTTGACTCCTCCAGTTTTGTTCAATATCTTACTGATTGATGAAAAAAGATGTCCCCTCCCTTATTCTGCCATGAAAACTATGATGAGCTTTGATTACATTTTGCTCTGAGTTTACCCTTACTGAGTTCTGCACCAAGCTTAGTTATTGTATGTCTGTGCAGAAGTTAATCATAGTGTGTTTTGTGTATAAGGTAAACACAGTGGGATCTGTGTGGGTCTTAAGCCCAGAAACCCATGTGAATTTGAAACACAGAAAGTTAGTACTGCAGCGACAAATGACAAATTCTGACTACAGTTAGGCTCCGGGTAGAGTCAATAGAGGACTCAGACAGTTCCTACGCTGTAATGGTGTCAACATGTTTATGTCTCAACTGATTTTCCTTAAAGAAACACAAGGATTATTTATTTGGTTGGGTCTTCCAGTGAGCTGTGCACACAATATGCATGGAGATCACCAGTCTTCTCACCTTGATGTACCACATGTTTAAATTAATGGATTACAAACCAAGGCCTTCGCTTTATGTCTACAGCTCTTTGTGATCACTTGTCCTCACCAGAAGTGTTCAAGTGGGAACCAGCCCCCATCAAGACTACAATTTTGCTGCACCTCATTCTCTGAATAATATCCACTGCACCCTCATCATATTATAGCTTCCATCCTGGCAACTCATCAGCCCCAATGTTTCAATGAGACATTCCCCCTCTTTAAAAGCATGGGATAGCCAAACTTGCAAGGTGATCTATTCCTGGCTGATGCTGGCAGGTAGATCTTAAACAGAGTTTCCTTCCCTTTGCTCACTCACAGGGAGAATGCCTATTCTCAGTCCAATGACAAATCCCAACCCCGTAAAGCAAATGAGACTGAAACCCAGCCATATAACTACAATACTCTATAAATGGATTCATGATTTACATTGTGTGGCAATTAAAACAAAACAAAAATCTCTGGCATTATAATTTTAGAACCTTCAAAACGTTTAGCACTGCAGTGCAGATATATGCTCTACTTATTTAAATGCTTCACAGAGTGGCATAATGATTTTACAAAATACATATGATTCTAGCAAGGCTCTCGAAGACCTGAGTAACATAATTTTTTTTTGGTCAGTCTCTGATTTAGACGTAAGCTTTTGAATGAGCTGACTCTGTCTTTGTGTAGATCCGTTGTCCACTTTGGGCAGAAGAATATTTGTAGCCACTGTTGAAGAGAACAGAGTATCGTCATTACTTGTACTGGGACACCCCTCTCTACCTTCCACAAAGGCCGTTCCCTCCGTGACTACCTGGTCAGGTCCACGCCCCCCTACGACCCACCCTCCCATCCTGGCACTTTCCCCTGCCACCGCAGGAACTGTAAAACCTGTGCCCACACCTCCTCCCTCACCTTCATCCAAGGCCCTAAAGGAGCCTTCCACATCTATCAAAGTTTTACCTGCACATCCACTAATATCATCTATTGTATCCGTAGCTCCCGATGCGGTCACCTCTACATTGGGGAGACTGGGCACCTCCTAGCAGAGCGCTTTAGGGAACATCTCAGAAACACCCACATCAATCAACCAAATCGCCCAGTGGCTCAACATTTCAACTCCCCCTCCCACTCTGCCGAGGATATGGAGGTGCTGGGCCTCCTCCACCGCCGCTCCCTCACCACCAGACGCCTGGCTAGCTTATTTCTCCACGCTTCAGGCTCTCTGCCTTTATTCCTGATGAAGGGCTTTTGCCCGAAACGTCGATTTCGAAGCTCCTTGGATGCTGCCTGAATTGCTGTGCTCTTCCAGCACCACTAATCCAGAATCTTGTACTGGGACGTACCACTCTCCTTCCTATGTGCCCTCATGCAAAACCAAAGCTTTGCTCCTGCCTGGCTTACATCATCCTTTCTACACACATTCATTTTTATCTTGATGCCCTCCTTCAATTTTCCTACAGGAATATAAAGGCAAACAGGTCTCAAAATATCATGAAAACAAAATAGAAATAAGAAAAATCAATCCAAACAGGTACTTTGACAAAGCTTAGCAAGTCATTTTATAATGGATGAAGCTGCTGCAGCAAAAATAGCCTTGGGCAGTAGATTAATTTGTCAGACACTGTTTTGGCCAACAATGAACAATTATGCTATCTTCCTTGTTAATGGAAAAGAAGTCTCTATGGAACTTGCTCGGGCGGAGTCTAGTATCTAGCCTACTCATAGGCACATGCAGTGCTGACACACAGTTGGACCTATGGAGAGCCAGCTTATCACTGAGTCTATTTAGAATCTACTAGTTATGAGACCTATCTGAGGCTATATCAGCGGGCTGTGTAAAAAAAAAAACAAGTTATTGCAAACCTTTAAAGAGACAACTCATCATTTTGAGTTCAGGAGTAAAGAACTCTTGCTTCAATTGCATACAATACCACTCACATGACACCTGAAATATTGTGTGCAGTTCTAGTCCCCTTGCCAAAGCAAGGATATATTTGTTGTTGATGGAGTACAGTTGACATTCACCAGACTAATTCCTGTGAAAGACATGACTGTCCTATAATGGGCTATTGAGGAAACTGAGTAGGTAGCCTCTGGAGTTTAAAAGAACGGAATCCCTACAGTGTGGAAACAGGCCCTTCAGATAAACAAAGTGTAACCTACCAAGACCCATTCCCCTGCCCTATATTTACTCCTGACTAATATACCTAACTTACACATCCCTGAATACTATGGACTACTTAGCGTGGCCAATTCACCCCAACCTGCACATCTTTGGATTGTCAGAGGAAACTGGAGCACCCAGAGGAAACCCACACAGACACAGGGAGAATGTGCAAACTCCACACAGACAGTTGCCCAAGGCTGGAATTGAACACAGGTCCCTGCTGCTGTGAGGCATTAGTGCTAACCACTGAGCCACCCCTGCTGCCCCAATGGGAGTCTATCTTATAAAAAAATGCAAAACTCTTAAAGGGATAGTCAGGATGGATTAAGTAACCAACAGGAAAAAAACACTCACCTTGGTTGCGCATTTCTTTTACAGGAACAACACAAGAATGCACCTCCCAAGATGAGGAGAGATGCTCCAGCCCATCCAATGTAGAGAGCAGATCCCAGCTCATATCTGAAAACAAAGAAATCATTAAACTTATGAATCTTAAAGGTAATCATTTACGAACCAATTGGACCAACAACCAATTTTTGGTGACACTTTAAACACTAATGCCATCAACTACTATATTTTATTAACTTACATGAATCATTAAGCCATTGATTACCAATCTCTGCATGTTATGTTTGGGGTGCTACTCAGGCAAGGAGAATAACAGGATCAATCAGCTTTAATCACTATCCAGTATATGGACATTGAGAAAACATTTGAACATCAAACACAGTGATCCTTATGAACGGTACCTTTGAAAAGTAACATACTCAGACAGAAACTGCTGTCAACCCACATATATGATATTAAGGCTGATGAGGATATTTCTTGAAGGAAGACAGAGATGTAAAGAGCCTGGAAATTTAGGGAGAGCATTCCGGAGCTTTGGCCAACTTAAATAATGAAAGCCTAATTGTCATGGTGAGGCAATGCAAATCAGTGATGCTCAGGAAGTTGTGGAGGACCTCTTTGAGGAATATAGAGTTCAAGGAGGTTGCAGAGAGATAGAGAGGGGGTGAGGCCATGGAGATGAGAAGCTATAATTTTGGGTGTTGCTGGAGCCAGTGTGTCAGTGAGAATGTCTGTGACCGTTGCTCATATGCACTCATCGCATAGATAGTGAATGGTCATGTGGCCTTTGTGGCGGAGGTGTTTCTAGCGAAGGGCAGGGCCTTCTAGGTGAGAACAGCAAATTTAAACAGATAACTTTTGTTGATTGACACAGGAAAGCAAATTTGAACAAATAACCTGTGCTATTAAGCTCAACAGGTTTTATGGATATTATCGTCTCCATTTACTGTCAGAATATCTTTAGTCGGCTTAAACTCACAAGATCACAAACTGTTCCTTGTTTCTGACAGATTTCTTTCAACTAAATTACCAGGCTGTAAATGTGCTAAATAGCAAGGCCCATATGAACAGTCAGCACCTGCTGATGTAGTTAATAGACTTGCAAGTGGGGAGCTTATCAGTCTGCTTTGGAAACCAAACATTTTGGCAACACAAGGTGATGAACTAGCAAACACAGTGAACATTTTTGTACAGAGCCTTTTACTACGTCATGACATTTAGCCTTCTAGTCTCAACTTTGTGATCAGCAACTTCAACTTGTAACCAAGCTATTACTAATGAATTGGTATGTGCCAGCTATATCCCTATTTGCCAGATCCTTTATTTCCTTGCTCATTCCATTACAAACTCCCTTTGTCTTTCACATCAACCTTTTAAAAAAAATTTAATAACTTCTGCTACCCAGCGTGGATGATTGCTTTGATCTTTGACCCTCGAGTACAACTACACTCATTGAAGTTTAGAAGAATGATGGGTGATCTCATAGATGCTGATAAAATACAAACAGGACTAGACAGGATAAATGCACAAAGGATGTTCATGATGACTGGGAAGTCCAGAACCAGGGATCACAGTTTAAGGACACAGGACGAAGATGAGGAGAAAGGTCTTCACTCAGAGAGTGGTGAGCTTGTGGAATTCTCCAGTGCAGAAAGTGTTCCAGGCCAAAACATTGAATGTTTCCAAGAAAGAGTTAGTGATGAAGGGCCAAACTGATGAAAGGGTATGGGGAAAAGCAAGAACAGAGTTTGCAATTGGATAACAATCATATAAAATGGTGGAGTTGGCTGAAAGGGCCGAATGGCTTACTCCTGTGTATTCTATGTTTCTAGTTTCCAGTTCCAAGAAAGGTCATTGACCTGCAATGTCAAATCTGTATGTCTCTCTCCACAGATGCTGCCAGTCTTGCTGAATGCTTTAATCATTTTCCCAATGTACTGATTGCAGGACATAGAAATTTAAGTATATTTTGCAAGTACAAGTATTTAATCCTAGTAAAAATCTTTACCCCATCCATTTGTTCTCCAATATGCAGATACATGACTGCCAAGCCATTCTCAAAGGACAAGGCAGAAAAATTGATCTGTTGTTCCTTTTGAATGTGTTTGACTTTTGAAAGAGTACAGCTGATAATACCACACTTTAATGAAATGCTATGTACATACTTTGTTCCACCGTAGACAGGATTGTAGAACTCCATAGTGATGTTGTAAGCATACCAAGAAATGGGAACCATTGCACAAATACCTGTCAACCAAGCAGAAAGAATGTGTCAAACTTCAGACGTAAAAGCAGATAATGAATGGAGCATTTTTACTGATTTGCTTAAGTTCTACTTAAGGAGTGAATCACAGAATTGTAGAATGGTCATATCACAGATTGAGGCCATTCGGTCTGTCAAGTCTGTACTGGCTGCTGCAATAGCAGCTGAGTTAATTGCACTCCACCTCCCATTTCCTACAGCTCTGCATCTTTTTTTATAGATGCTCATCAAATCCTTCTTTGAAAAACACGCCTGACTCTTCCTTTAGAGTATTCCAGATCCTAACTACTCACTGCATTAAAAAAAATCTTTTCCATGTGTAATTGTTTCTTCTTTGAGTGATTACCACAAATTGGTGCCCTCTGGATCCTAATCCTTTCGTTTATGAGAAGTACGTCAATCGGCATGCCCCGTGATTTTGAACTCTTCTTCTCTTTACCTCTTCTTTTCAGAACAACCCCAGATTCTTCACTCTATCCTCATATTTGACATCCTCCAACCCTTGAACCATTCTTGTAAATCTTCTCTGTACCCATTTTAGTGAAAGACTTTGCTGAAGCCTTTTAAGACTGGAGCCCATTCTCCAGCTGAGGGCAACCCCTTGTGTTTTATACCCGTCTCTCATAGTATATTGGGTTACTACTCAAATATTCCATTTTTCAAGCCTGGGATCCACATATCTTTTTAACCACTTTTTCAACTTGCCTGGCGAGGTTCAACCATTTGTCCTTATAGTCCTGCAAATCTCTCTGTCCCTGAAAACCTCTGCAAAGACTGTAGCCTGCATTTTGTGTTGCCTCCATGAGACCAAATGAAGTAGGACCACAAGGAGGCCATTCGGCCTCTAAAGCCTGCTCTGCCATTCAATAGGACCATGGCTGATCCGCCATTCCTCAATCACAATTTTCTGCTCTTTCCCCCTAACCCTTGATTCCCCGACTAATCAAAACTCTATCTATCTCAGCATTAAATATACACAACTCTCTGTGGCAAGGTGTTCCAAAGACTCACAACTCTCTGAGAGAAGAAATTCCTCCTTGCCTCAGTCTTAAATTGGCACCCCTTCATTCTAAGATTATGCTTTTGTTCCTAGACTCTCCCATGAGGGGGAACATCCTCTCAGCATTTACCCTGCCAAACTCCTCAAGAATTCATTATGTTTCAGTGAGACCACCTCCCCTTCTTCTAAACTTCAATGAGTAAAGTTCCAACCGGTTTAACCTTAGTTTATAAGACAATCCCTCCATACCAGGGATCATCCTAGTGAATTTTCTCTGAACTTCCTTCAAAGAAGTGATATCTTTCCTTAAATGAGGGGACCAAAACTGCTCACTATACTACAAATACAATCTCACCAGCACCTTGTACAGGTGCAACAAGTCTTCTCTACTCATATACTTCAATTCCCTCGGAATAAGGGTCAACATCTCATTAAATTTCCTGATTACCACTTGCATCTGTGTAGTATCTTTCTGTATTTCATGCACAAGTGCCACCATATCCCTTGAGTTGCTGCTTTCTGCAGTTCTTCACCATTTAGCTAATACACTGTTCTTCTGTTCTCCCTTCGAAAATGAACAACTTCACATCTTCCATCATCATACTGCATTTGCTTAACCTGTCAATATCTCTCCATAAAGTGTTCCTATCCCTGTCATAGGCTGCCTTTCCACCTACTTTGCCACTTCCTGCCAACAGAATCGCTCCATAATTCTCTACGTTAAATTTCATCTGCTAAGTGTCTGCCTGCCAGTCAATGCCAACTTCAAATTTGTCACTGACCCCTCAAAGTTCACTTTCTACTTAAATGCTATCTGAAAATTGCCCTCTACACCAAAGTCTAATGCATTAGTATTTATCAGGAAAAGCAAGAGTCCCAGTTCTTGTGGTTCTGTTCACTGAGCTGGGAATTTGTGTTGCAGACGTTACGTCCCCTATCTAGGTGACATCCTCAGTGCTTGGGAGCCTCCTGTGAAGCGCTTCTGTGATCTTTCCTCCGGCATTTGTAGTGGTTTGAATCTGCCGGTCGATGTGCTTATTGATTGAATCTGTGGATGAGTGCCATGCCTCTAGGAATTCCCTGGCTGTTCTCTGTTTGGCTTGTCCTATAATAGTAGTGTCCATCCGCATCAATGAACACCAACTAGCCACGAAACGACATGACCAGCTATCTTTAGTAGCCACACACACAGATGATAAGCAACATGAATTCGACTGGGACAACACTACTATTTTTGGACAAGCCAAACAGAGAACAGCCAGGGAATTCCTAGAGGCATGGTACTCATCCACAGATTCAATCAATAAGCACATCGACCTGGACCCAATATACCGACCACTGCAACGGACAGCTGGAACTGACAACCGGTAGCGGCAGATTCCAACCACTACAAATGCCGGAGGAAAGATCACAGAAGCGCTTCACAGGAGGCTCCCAAGCACTGAGGATGTCACCTAGACAGGGGACGTAACGGCTGCAACACAAATTCTCAGCTCGGTGAACAGAACCACAACAACGAGCACCCGAGCTACAAATCTTCTCACAAACTTTGAGTCCCAGTTCTACTGAGAAACTACATTGTAGACCCTCCTCCAATTCGGCAAAATTGTATTCTGTTTCCTGTCAGTCAGTCAACTTTAAGCCCAGAGCGTAACCTAATTGGAAGAAATTTCAATTATGAAATATCTTTTGAATAGTGACACTCATCCTTGGAAATGAATAATCAGCTCAATCAAAATTTATATGGAAGTTTTGCTAATGTTAAGTGGGCTATTCAATAATTGATCTCAACGCAGTTCCTGAGGAACTAAAGGCTATCTTCAATCACAGCCTCTGCATAAGTTGTCACTCACACTGAGTGGGTAAGAAGCTCGATTGCAGAGAGTCAACATTTGAACCATGATTGATTAGTACTTGGGACTCAGTTACTGTTCATGTTGGTGCTTCCAATCTGGAATCTGTTTTCTGAAACCAGGGTGGAAGCAGATTCAATGGGAACCTTTCAAAAATAAATGAGGACAGCTTCATGAAAAGCATCAATTGGAAGGGCAACATGGATTTGGGGGATGAGGGAGTGATAATGAGGCGGGACAAAATGGATAGCAGTTTCAAAAAGGCAGCCCAGGATCAATGAACTGTGTCCCCTCCTTTTTCTGTGCTGTATGTTTTTATGGTGATATAATCGCTAACTTGATCTCAAGGAGAAACACCAAGTAAAGCTTACTCATACAACTGGTACTTTTATTATCAATCTGGCATTTCAATTACAACTAGTCATTTACTTGTGATCTGCAGCACCCAATGTGACTCATGTATTTTTTACATGCAAACATATGGACATCCAAATTAGGAGCAGGATCCTAAGGGTCTATCAGTCCCTTTGCCATACAACAAGATAATGGCTGATCATATTGTGGCCTCAACTCCACATTCCCATCTAGCCCCTAAGACAATTGACTCCCTTCAGAGTCAAAAATCTATCGACCTCTTTCTTTAACGTATTCAATAACGTACCTCCGTTGTCTGGAGAATAGCGGTCCATAGGCTCACTGTCCACAGAGAGAAAAGGTTTCTCTTCACTTCTTTCTAGATAGAAGATCCCTGATTTTTAATTCATGTCCTCTAGTTTTAGTAACTTCCATGAGGAGAAACATCCTTCAGGTTAACTCACCCGTCTGATATCAGTCGAGTGTGCCTATCCTGAACTGTTTATGATGCATGTACATTCTTCCTTAAATAAAGAGACCAAATCTTGTATAAAGTACTGGAAATGTGGCCTCACCAACACTCTGGACCACTCCAGTGAAACATTCTGACTGTTAAATTCCATTGCCTTTTCAGCAAACAGCATAATTCCATTGACCTTCCTAATCACTTGCTGTAGCTGCATACTAAAGGTTTGTGATTCATGTACCTAGATATCGAGATCCCTCAGTACTTCAAAGCTCCTCAGTCTCTCCCCATTTAACTAATATGCTGCTTTTCTATTCTTCCTGCCAAAGTGGACAAATTCATGTTTCCCCCCATTATTCTCTCATCTGCTTTCTACTTCTGTCTGTAAACTTATCCTATCTATACTGCTTTGCAGACTCTTCTATGTCTTTTTCACACCTTGCTTTCCTATCGATCTTTATATCATCAATTGATTTAGCAATAAAACATTTGGTTCCTTCATTCAGTTCATTGGTATAGTTAGGAAATAATTGAGATTCAAACACTGATCTCTATAGTGCACTATAGAGTCATAGAGTCATAGAGATGTATAGCACAGAGACAGACCCTTCAGTCCAACTCGTCCATGCCGAACAGATATCCCAAACTAATCTAGTCTCACTTGCCAGCATCCAACCCATGTCCCCACAAACCCTTCCTATTCATATACCCATCCAGATGCCTTTTAAATGTTGTAATTGTACTGTCTTCCACCACTTCCTCCGGCAGCTCATTCCATGCACGTACCAGCCTCTGTGTGGAAAAGTTGTCCCTTGGGCCTCTTTTATAACTTGCCCCTCTCACCTTAAACCTATGCCCTCTACCTCTGGACTCCCCCACCCCAGGGAAAAAAACCCTTGTGATTTTATAAATTTTTATAAGGTCACTGCTCAGCCTCCAACACTCCAGAGAAAACAGCCCCAGTCTATTCAACCTCTCGCTATAGCTCAAATCCTTCAACCCTGGCAACATCCTTGTAAATCTTTTCTGAAACCTTTCAAGTTTCACAACATTCTTCTGATAATGAACTACACCCAATATTTCAAATGTGACCTAACCAATGTCCTGTACAGCCAAGCATAACCTCCCACTTCCTGTACTCAAAACACTTGTTAATTTGTGCTAATCTAAATACTGCCCATTAATGCCCAGTTTCTGCCAACTTGCTACACTATAAGCATATATTTTACCTTTGATATAGCATTTTGTCAAATGTCATCTGGAAATCTAAGTACAGTACATCCATCAATTATCCCAAGTCTGCCTTCTCAGGAAGATAAACACTATTCCACTGTGCTTTTTCAAAAAAGAGCAAATGAGTTCCTGGCCACTGTTTAACCCTCAACCATAAGAGGCACCATCTCGATGATTTTACAAATGTTTGTGTGTCCTTCTCATCAGCCTGCAGCACGTGTTGGGGGATTTCAAGTCAACACCCACGCTTTTCCATCCATGTGTTCTCAAACTCCATTTAAAATATATCACCAGCCATGGACTAGTTATTCCTTTTGTTCAGTATGTAACACACCATTCACCTGCTTAACCAATTGTTTGAAAGTTCTTGTCATTGTCTTACCTGATAGAATGAAGACAAGCCCACCAGAAAGGGATATCTTTCCTTTAGCTTTCTCATCCATGCTCCCAATATTGGTACATTTCAGGCCAAACAGAGCCATCAGTGTACCGATAACTCCCAGAATGATGGAGATGATCATGAGTGCCCGACACGCTTGGATATATGCTGCAAGAGAAGGAAATAAATGTTTAAGTGTTGGTGCAAGACTGAGCCAGGCGTGGTGTGGAAACAGCCACAAGGAGAGGTCCTTCATATGAGCCACCACAGTGTGCATGGAAACATCTGAACATTAATATACCCAATATTTTTCTCAACACAGCTTCAAGAGAATTTCCTTCTTCCCTTTCTAGCTACCTAATCCAGACAATATTGAAGCATGCAAATTCTTCTGGCCATAAGAATTATATGTGAAGTGTTTGGATGAACATGAGCCACCCTTAAGAGGTCACAGCATGGGTTTGCCATGCTAATAGCCAATCTCTCTCAGAGTTGGCACAAGAATGATCAATTTGTAATGTGGAGGTACCTCATTGACATGTTTGGGACTACTCCCCTGAGGCTAGAAGACATACATCCTGATGGGTAGATGTTTGAGCGCTCTCTGTTGATTCTGACCCTCTTCTGCCTGTCCTGGGAGTTCTTCCCACTAAAATGGAAACCTGAATTTCCCCAGGAATGGGATGAGGGGCCTCTGCTGACTGGCATCTGTAAAGTTGTTGTTTTATTGTTCCTGCATCTATCCCAG
This sequence comes from Chiloscyllium plagiosum, assembly GCF_004010195.1. Taxonomy (NCBI): domain Eukaryota; kingdom Metazoa; phylum Chordata; class Chondrichthyes; order Orectolobiformes; family Hemiscylliidae; genus Chiloscyllium; species Chiloscyllium plagiosum. The sequence continues at coordinate 7,962,054 of NC_057722.1, read as the reverse complement.
GAATCAATTGATCTTTCTTTGAGTGTACAATGGTTGATTCATAGGATCTGCCCAAAAATAGGTAAGTTTTTAATTCCTCAACCCTTGAGGAATACAAAAAGAATCCCTTAAAACTCACACTAAAATTATTTAGCCATCTGTCTAGGATATTTGCAAAATGTTGAATACAATGATGAAATTTGTTGAATACAGCATGGATGCTTGAAGAACATTGTGTGCTGGGGTCCACATGTTAAGAAATCCCATGTTAAGCTGGACACAGAAGTGCAGTAGTGACTGGGAATATTCTAATTCCTGCCCCCACACTATGTTGAAAATGTGTTGCTGGAAAAGCGCAGCAGGTCAGGCAGCATCCAAGGAACAGGAGAATCAACGTTTTGGGCATAAGCACTTCTTCAGGAATTGATTCTCCTGTTCCTTGGATGCTGCCTGACCTGCTGCACTTTTCCAGCAACACATCTTCAGCTCTGATCTCCAGCATCTGCAGTCCTCACTTCCTCCCCACACTATGCTGTCAAGTCTCAAAACTTGAGATGCTCACATAATGGATCACTCCACGAACTCATGATCCTTATGGGAAGCTACATATAACAGAGTCACAAACTGAACACCTGATCACAGTGTAGATCACATTCAGGACTCTTGCTCATATTAAGCATGACCACCTTCCAGCATGCGACAGTGGGATCATCTCTTGTAATCTTATGGGCAGCAATTCTCCAAATGTGGTTCTTTCTATAATCCAGATAGAGAATTCAGAAGAAACCTCTTTATCTCGTGTAGTGAGAAAGAGGAACTTGCTATCATATGTAAGTTTGAGGTGAATAGGGTTGATGGTTTTCAAAGGAAGTTGAGACACATGAAAGGGAATGGAATAGCAATGGTTATGTGAAGATAAATAGGTGAGAAAAGCTGGAGGATACGCTAAATTGAAACTTAAACAGTGGCACGGACTGGTTGGAGTTGAATGGCCTGTCTATAATTTTAAAAATTTTAATTTTTATGCACGTCTTTTCTCTCCGTCTGTGTGAGTGTATTTGCTCCTTCTCTATCCTTATTGTAAATCCAATGAGCTGGCCTTGCCATATTGTATAAGATGCAAAATAGTAAAAATAGGATATATCCACAATATTATTGAATGTCCAATCGGAATATAGGCATAGGCTGTTCAGCTAATTAGCTTGGATCGTGTTTCACCTCCACATGAGCAGTCATTCTAATTCCATGTATTTGTCTTCTTCCCATTTTCCTTTTTCCCTTAGCCGTCAATATCCAACATTCCCATCCTGCTATCACCTCTGCCTCAACTGTGGCACTGGATTCCACAGTCTCACATTTCTCAGGAAAAATAGATAAAAGCTTCACTGATTTCAAAGTACATGTAAAACAGAATAGAACACAATTGGAGCTGACGTTTGACTCAGGCAACAGTGCAATGTGGTGTTAGTGAATTTGCAGCCCCTTTTACACACTGCCCAATTCATTTTCTGCTGTAAGGGCTGTAGAGTGGAATGCATTGTGGGCAGCATATTCACTTTCATCATTTCAGATTAATCCAATTCTAATTTCCTAACGCAAGGGTTAATACAAGTTCTAGTCATTATGGAATTAAAGATGTGAGTGGTTGAAATTAAGTTGGATTCTTGGGATGAATGATGATGGATAGATTATGTTCAATAAGACAAATTACATTTCTCACTCTTCCTTATATTGCCATATTATCTATTTTGACTCACTTTTTAAAGAGTCACAAATCTGTCAGATTCTGAGATTCTATCTGTCTCTCCTTCCTCTATTAATCTGAAATGCAGTATTGGTGTTATCTCACTGACATTACCTCAAATATATCTTCATTTGTTCTGCTTTCAATATTGCTGGAGTCTTCAACTTTGGACACGGACATCATTTTTTTCTTCAGTCTGATCACATTATGTGAGTACACACATGACCACTCACCATGCTCACATATAAATGCAGACATGTTGGTGGTGGCATCTTACAGTTCACCTAGACAATCCCCTAATGTATTCATGTTGCAGCCTGAAGCTATGGATAGGAATGGTAATGCTCCAATGCCCATGCCATCAACAGCTGACCAGGAATCTCTTCCAATCTATCTGCTTGGCATTGACATGTGTTGAAGGGATTTGCTGTTTGATACCCATCCTATTTGGCTGCAATATGAAAGCACATTGTTTGAGCATGGACTCTATGGGACTTGAACCTCAACACACTGCTTCTGGCTTAGATGCAGGGATAAGATAACGATGCTCAAGACACCAAAGTGTGCCTATGTAAACAAGTACATAGGCACACTTGGGTGGGCGGGAAGGTGGGCAGCACGGTGGCACAGTGGCACTGTTGCCTCACAGCGCCAGAGACCCGGGTTCAATTCCCGCCTCAGGTGACCGACTGTGTGGAGTTTGCACGCTCTCCCCGTGTCCGCGTGGGTTTCCTCCGGGTGCTCCGGTTTCCTCCCACAGTCCAAAGATGTGCAGGTCAGGTGAATTGGCCATGCTAAATTGCCCGTTGTGTTAGGTAAGGGGTAAATGTAGGGGTATGGGTGGGTTGCGCTTCGGCGGGTCGGTGTGGACTTGTTGGGCCGAAGGGCCTGTTTCCACACTGTAATGTAATCTAAATCTAATACAATACCCAATGCTGTATGAAAGCATGCATAATACCTGCAAGCAATGCTCCCATAAATTAGGTAAAGTTGTTGTCAGTAGACCAACGATAGATTTTTAACAAGATCATTTTTGAAATAAGACACTGTCACTGTCACAGCTGTTGACCTAAACAATTCTCTTTCTTCTTCCAGACCCATAAACTGTGATTAATGAATGAATAAATAATTCAATTGACTAGAATTTCTGAGTTTCATTCATAAGTGTTGTTAAATTATGTCCTTCTAAGTGGAATCCTTCAAATATTCTTGCGGGTGGAATTTAAGTCCAATTAGACTGCACCTAAAGAATGATTAACATTTATCAGCAACACCTTCGATCTTGTGAGCTTACCTTTTCCTTTTTTGGTAATTTTCCTTGGGAGCTTAACTCATATAAATTATGACACTAAACTGGTGGGCGAATATTTCACTCATTGCTGCGACGGCGTGTCACTTTTCGCAACATCATTGTCCTCGGTGAAGCTTTGACCTTGTGTCATGGATTTTCAACTGGTGTTATCCCAGATCAGTAATGCTACAGAAACACAGCTAGCCCGCTCTGATTCTCCTCCAAGTTACATTTTGAAACAAGTCAATGGCCCCATATGCCAGGTGGTGATAGGCACTTAATCTGTAATATATGTTTTATAGCAATCTTAAAGCCACACAAGCACCTTCCATCTGTAGCCTTCAAGGTCTTGCCGTAACAGGTTTTATATTTCATGGAACCTTCCTTGGTAGGGTGTATTGGCAGACATATGTTTAGGTCATAGCAAGGGTGTGTCAACCGTCCACAACCTAATTCTTGTTTGTTCATTGTTGAGCCATCCTACAACCTTTTGCTAACATCACAACTAATAAAGACAAAATAGGGATTAAACAGGACACAATTTAAGTAAATTTCTGGTCACATTGAGTTCGCCAGAAGACATCTATATCTAAAACTAATATTTCCACAAATTGAATTTCAATTCGCGCGGTTGGATAATTTCCTGAATCATGCAGGAAAGGTTCTCATTTTGTGACACTCCCTAAAATATCACCATTGGCTAAAGACATAGTACAGTGCATTGTACTTCTGCATGCTTCAGTGAATTGAAACATTTCATTTAGAATATCTTGAAGGTTGACGCATATTTGGTCATAGAATCATAGATTTGTAACCAGGTGCATGGACAGAAACAGTGGGCTCCAGTGCTGCTCCAGGCCCGGGCTCCTGGCTCCTGACCTCTGAGCTGAAGACAATAGATCCTTTAGAATTCGGGTTCTAGTTATCAGGCTCTGAAGTAATCCACCGTCCTAAGCCTTGCTTCCTGAAGCATAGACTTACAATGAAGAAGGGAAGCTATTCAGTTCATCATGATCACGTCAATTCTTTGAAGGAGATATCCAATTAAATCCAGATCTCACCCACCTCCTTCCCCATCTCCGTGCAACTTTCCTATTTCAACCATTTCTCTGATTGCCCCTGCAATTTGGTTTATTAGTAACTATGATGAGCGTACATTAAATGCATAAATATTTCACTATGGAGGGAAATTTCTGCCATGAAAGGGTGAGTTACATCATTAAGGTAAATTCAATGACCTTTGGTTGCCCATACCATGTCTTACAGGAAACAGAGGTGAGAGGCAAGTCTGCTTAATTGTCTGATTCCTGTTACCTTTCAATGAGGTTTAATGCTGGCAGTATGGGATCACTGAATTTATCCATTAGTTACCAGCACAGCCAAGGTTTTTATTTATATTCTTTCATGGAATGTGGATGTTGCTGGCAAGACCAGCATTTGTTGCCCATCCCCTACTTGTTACTGAGCTGAATAGTTTGCCCTGCCATTTCAGAGATTAGTTAGGAGTCGACCACACTGATGGATCTGGTGTCATATGTAGGCAGGTAAGGATGCCAGATTTCCTTCCCTGAAGGACCTCTGTGAACCAAATGAGTTTTAAAAATGATAATTGGTGATAGTTTCATGGTTACCATTACTGCGACTGGCTTTTAATTCCAGATTTATCAATTAACTTCACATTCCATCCTCTCCCATGATGGGACTTGAACTCATGCCCTCAAAGCCATGCGCCTTCAACAGCACCTTCCAAACCTGTGACCTCTGCCTCCCAGTAGGACATGGGCTATAGGTGCACAGGAACTCCATCACTTGCAAGCTCCTCTCTGAGCCACATGCCATTCTGATTTGGTACTATATTGCCGTTCCTTCACAGTCACTGGGACAAAATCGTGGAACTCCCTTCCTTACAGCACCGTGAGTGTTCTTATAACCCAAAGGCTGCAGTGGTTCCAGAAGACAACTCACTATCCACTTCTCCAAAGCAATTAGGAATGAGTGATAAATGCTGGCCTTGATGCTCAAATCCCATGAATGATTTTTTTTTATAATTGAAATGATCTGATTTTATCTTTTCTGCACTCCTGAACCTTAGCCACTTTGATAAGGTCCCCTTGTAATCTTCGATCTCAATGTCTGGTCTCTCAACGTTTTGGGCCTCTGGATTATTAATCTAGTGACATTATCAATACAACACCATTTCTGAATCTACAAACATTAATATTGTCTCATTAATCTGACTACTATCACTATACTAGTGTTGGTAATGCTTGATTCTGTGCGTTCTATTTGTGGGCAAGAAAGATGCAGACATTTAATATGGGTATAATGCAGGGTAAAGAATGGAAAGAAGACCATTGGAAGGATATCTTTCTTCCTTATTTAACATGGAAGCACACAGCTGGACTCCTGTTTTCAGGAAGTGTCTATCTGTAGCTGGGTGTTCACTTGTGTTACATCTCACCCATTGTACTTTGGCAGTTCTGCTGTCCACGTGCCACTGGCACTCAAATTGTAATCTACCAGCCCTGCCATATTGTTGCAACCTAAGTGCAGGGTGGTTTAGCTGGCAAATGCTTGGTAAACCTGGAGCAGTATTGTACAATCCATAAAAGAACTTTTGACTCGTCAAAGGGAGGTCAGTTAAATGATCAGTGGGCTGTTAACTAATCATCCAACGGCGTTTTGAAAGTTCCACTGCCCTTGCACCTGTAACTTCACCAAGAGGGCTGTAATAAATACTTGTTTGAGGAAAACATTTTCTGGAAAAAAAGACAACTAAAGTTGCAGATAATTTAACATTACTCCCTCCAGTCCTGGCAACCCAATTCACTTTGAAATGATCTGGTTTTATCTGTTTTGCACTATTGAGCACCTTAGAAACTTTGATAAGGTCCCCTTTTAATCTTCAATCTCAATGGCAGGTCTCCCAACTTTCTTCATCTCAGTTTTGAGATGATTACTGCTCCTCATCTCTACACCATCCCCACTGCAGTTACAGCCTTTCAGTAGCGCAATTAGCATTCAAGTATGATCTGCCCACTGCATTGAAATACAAAGTTATAAGCTTCTCAGACATTCACCATCCCATCCTAGATATATTCTCACATGCAGCTTGTTATTTTAATAGATTCATCATCACATTTGAGCAGATGAATTTCATCAAAGTGAGGATCACTGATGGACACTTAATGTGCAAGGTATTTTTAATTTGTTTAGAGCAAAGAAGATTAAGCAGAGAATTCATAGGAGTGTTCAACAATTTTGTACAGAATTGATAGAGGAAATAAGGAGAAACTGTTCCCACTCATGGACACGTTGTTAAGTAAAGGGATACATTTAAGATAATTGACTAAAGAAACTTGGAGAGATTAAGGGAAATAATTTTACACAAAAGCAGTTATGACCTGAAGCTTTTTGTCTGAAAGGATGGTGGAAGCAGATGCAATAGTAACTTTCAAAAAGTAATTGGATTTATACTTAAAAAGCAAAACATTTTACCATTATGAGGAAAAAGCAGAAAGATTAGGACTAATAGGATAATTCTTTCAGATATTATGCTAAGAACAGTGGGTTCTTACTGACTGATTAATTCCTCAATGATTAATTCCTGCAGCATTATTTAATAGTGCAGCAAGTGCTCATTGTATGAACAATCAATGTTCAACTTCCATCATCTGAGGCTTAATTCTCTGTGACTTTTATAGATGAAAATGCTTTCTTTTAAAAAAAAAGATGAAAATCACTGACCTACGATGGTCACAGTTGATCTCTAATCAGGTTAGGCCAAACTTATGAAGCTATCAATAAAAAATATCCGGTCTGAAATTAACATGTCATTAAAATGACTGAAACCAGTCATTAGGACTTATATCTCCTGTTTCATTTACACCTTTTGAATGTTTTACATATTGGGATGAAAGTTACCTGCAGATTATCCAGCTTGGGAAAAAAAAATGAAGTTAGGCATGGGAATGTACAAATGAACTGTATTTCAAATAACAGCTTTTGGGGCAAGCAGGGAGGGAAAATATACTTGTAACAGGAGAACTGGAAGCCTCTCTCTCTTCCTGTTTCACAAAACTTCTTTAAAAAAGCACCCAGTGAGAAAGCAAATTGGAAACATATCCATTTATCAAGAACGCAAAGATATCTACAAATTTTGCTCTAGTTGGGGGATACAGGTCATCGATGAAACAATTGTGGTCTCAAGTTAAATTGAACAGTTCAAAAACTCTAAAGACTTTTCAAATTGCAAATTCTTAATTCCAACCTCCCTTTTTAAAAAAACTAAACACTTTCTTTTTTAAACTTTACACCAGTGCTTGTGCATGTGTTTGATGTTGTCTTCCATTATTTTTCTTGCAGCTAGCAAGTACTATTATCCTTCTTTCCTTCAGTCAAGAAAACTTTATAATTAATTCCTTAAGATGACATATGCCAAAAAGTTAAATATAGTCCTTGCAGCTGAATGTGGGGATTAAAAAGAGGGGAGCTAATTCACCCCTCCTCACTTGGTTGCAACAATATACAATAATTTGGTGGATTTGAAGTTATTTTTTAAAAAGTCATCAATTTGCAGGATTTCAGCAAGCCAGAAATCTACTTGGAAACATCTGCTAAACTTGCATTGTCTTTCTAAACTGGTTTAATCCCAGTTACATAAATCAACCAAGAAGATTGTCTTAACAATTAGCTGATTCCTAGATGCTAATTAAATAAAGATTAAATCTAAAAAATAAGACTCAGAGAGTTAATAAATCTTAGATAAATATATATCGGTAGAACTAAGTCTTACTAATTGAGTAAAAGCTCCATTTGAGCCAAAATATACAATATCCATGCTGTACATCTCTCTGACTCTATGACTCTATTTCATGAAAATTCTAATGTTTCTTCCTTGAAAATCATGGTTTCAACATCTTATATTGTGTGTTTGATATCGTTAAAAGAAAACATCTTCTTCAAGGTTCGTAATCTGTGCCTATAATGCTGGTCTGGGTTTCTGCGCATCCATTTTGATACTTTCACAGCTCCTGCGTGGCACTGATGAGCCTCAAATCAAAATGGAGATCACGAACTACCTAGTAATAGCTTGATGGTCTTGTAAACCAACTGAAACTTCAATAATGATGTAACATTTCACTGTAAAGCAACCATAATGTTTTCATTGATATTTTTGTTGTTCCAAAGATTACAACCAGTTACCATCAGTTAGTCACCATACATACATCTCTTAAGCATCTACCTGCTTTTTAATTCTTTTTAATGAGATCACTTTGCTCAGAGGTGCAAAATATTGCCATCATTACTAAGTTGCTGGAGAAGTTAATCTAATAAAGCTAACGGTCATCGCAATTGACATAAGCGTTTGTTCCAAGCTACAAATTTCAGAACGTCACTGCTTTAGAAAGGGTTTAACTGAGAGCGATAAACAAAACGTTTTCCTAAGAATTTAGCCTGCTGGCATTTACTTGTATTACAGTACCAATTGTGCCAGATGATGATTTGAAGTTTAAACTGTATTCACACAGATCAGCATTTATAGAGTCATAGTCATGGAGTCATAGAGTTCTGCAGGACAGAAACAGATCCTTTGGGTGCCAACCAGATATCCAATATTAATCTAGTCCCATTTCCTGTAACCTGTTGATTCACACATTAAATTCAGTTAAAATAAACACTATCCTACAACACAAATCTACATGCATATTATTAATACAAACCTAATTTCAATGAAAAAGCATGGAATTACCTTCAGATGAATAAGGAGAAAGTGCAAACTTTCAGTGATGGTACAAATGTAAGCCTTTCTTATCCTCATTCCTTTAGCCATATCAGTTTAAATAATAGGCATCACTTCATGTTAAACAAAATATAGAAGGATTTTCTTGAATTGACATTGACCAATGTCGCTTGTCAGTATTAAAATGCCAATCAATTTTTAAAGAAAAGAAGATTGAAAATTTAAAGAAAGATTCTGCAACAATTCAATCCTAATTTAAAAGGAAGTCGATTGGATGAAAGAACACTCTTGCGCAATTATTAATCTACTACTTTTTAAAACGCTGGTGGCTAGTCTTTTTTGGCTAGGGAGATACTGTTCAGTTAAAATTACTAACTAACACTCAGTTACACATTGAGACCAAGCCACGAAGATAGAGTGATTTAAAAAAAAGTTTTAAAACAATCTCTTTGACTGGTAGCCATTCATACAACAGTTAGGTGGTGATCTACCAAGACTTTCAACATGTAACATATCAAAGTGTTTAAAAAGAAATTCTACTGTTATTAGTAAAAGTGAAGCACTTACAGGATAGACCAAGCATGGTCTCAAACATTCGGCAGTTGAAGACGCCAGTACTATCTTGGGCACAGCTTTTCCACAAATTTTCGTATAACCTGGAGCTTGTGATCACACTTCCAAAAACTGTAGAAATCTTCCAATAATTGTTCGCCAATGTGGATCCAGTCAGCATCCACCCTGCCACCCCCATCAGGAAACCAGTAATCTCAATAGCTGCTGCCATAGTCAATCTGTGTTACGGTGTGTTACTTCTCCCAAGATGGAAACCACAAAGAACAGGAATAAAGAAGCTCCTCTCGTTGCGAGCTTGAGCACTGGGAAACCTCTCACTTCAAGTTTAGGTGCTCTTTCCGTCTCTGTCACCCTGTCACTCTGCGTGCTTCATAAAGGCAACTCAACCTTCGCTCTCTTGCTCAAAGACCATAAAATGATAAGGTGGCACGTAAACGGTAATAACCGGGTGTGACCTGGGGTGGATGTGTTAATTACTCAGGTATGGAGTTTCTAGGGCAGAATAATGGTATTGATTCTACAATTATATGCACATTTAAAAAAAAAACAGCAAAAAAGACTGACACAGTGGTATATTTATACATAGCTGTTAATATTGCACAGTTATTGATTGCAATGTGAAAGAAAATATTTGAATTGACATTCAGATGAAGCAATAAGCTGTGGATCAGGACAATCAAACATTTGTTTGAAACAATGTTTTGGCTTTCAACTGAGATTTTTGTTACTCTTCATAAATTTTGTGCAATGAGTTGAAACCCAAATGTTGTGCATTGACTCATTGTTCAAAAAGATACTCTGAGAGAAATGTTCTTATTAGTTTCACCATATTGGAACTCTTGAGTCAGACAGTGAAGTTCAGTTAATATTTGACAAGATATTGATCTACAGTATCTATACTACAGGGGACTTTCAGTGAAACTCGACATTGAGAGTGATACTGCAGGGTGAGCAGATGATTCACTTTGAGAAAGGATTATTATCAAAAATGCAGGAAGGTTGAATGAAGAGATATTTTGATCTCACAAGTATGTTGCAATGATTGGCAATCAGGAGATGAATTTTAAAAATAACACAGAAACATTGGGAAAAAGCCTGCCAATAGTTAAACAACTGAAAATCTCTAATATTCGAGCTGATGGACCAATGGATTCAGATTTTATTCAGTGGGATCGAGTTTAGATCCAGCAGGGAGACTACCAATTTTCTTGCTAAAATCAGTCACCTATTCTATCTAGCTGAAGAGTTTGGGTAGATTTAATCCAATCATAGTTGTGTGAAAAGTTTAGAGATTAGTCGCCTCTTTTGCAAAGAAGTGGCTGTTGGAGAAAGTGACAATGTTATTCCTGCATTAATATAGGTCACATTGGAATTGGAGGATGAAGTAAATGGCTGGGCTGAAGCCAAACAGATTCCACTTGGTCAAACCTGGGATGCGCATCGGGTGGAAAAGTGAAAAAGAAGGATTTGATTTTGGGGAATTCCTCAAATAGACAAACTTTAAACAGCTTTTCGCAATAAAAAAATGACGAGTTGTCAAAGCAATTTGTCTGACACTGACACACAATCACATGAGTACCAAATTTTAAAAGGAATAACAATGTGACATAAATTGTTGTTCCCTTTGAAATTTGCTATTCTAGCGTATCTGTCCTGATGAGTGCAAGATGAAAGGTTTCAACAGTATGTCATGCTTTCAGCAATACTCAAGTTCTGCACCAACAAGCAATTATACATAGATCTTGCTCTTCCAAAACTGGAAGTGTAAGCAGTGAGATCGGCACGATGGCTCAGTGATTAGCACTGCTGCCTCACAGTGCCAGGGATCCAGGTTCAATCCCAACCTTGGGTGACTGTCTGTGTGGAGTTTGCACATTCTCCCTGTGCCTGCATGGGTTTCTTCTGGGTACTCTGGTTTCCTCCCACAGTCCAAACATGTGCAGGCCAGTTAAATTGGCCAAGCTAAATAGCCCATAGTGTTAGGTGCATTAGTCAGAGGGAAATGGGTCTGGGTGGGTTATTCTTTGGAAGGTCAGTGTGGACTTGTTGGGCTGAAGGGCCTGTTTCCAAACTGTAGGGGAATCTATTCTAATCATGATTTAATCTCCCAGTGGGCAAGTTAGTGAATATTTTCTAAGTTGTGGTACCTTGCCAGAACAATGAAAAGGTTCTATGTTCTATCTCTCGTATGTGCTGGGTTTTCTGACTTCATGACTGGAGAGGTCATGGGAACACTGAAATTGCAGTACCCCAGAATGAGCTCCTTACAGCCATGATGGACCTCCTTCTGCACATATGTGTATGTTTGGCCACTAGGTGGAGATAGCACTGGGCTGAATCAGATATTTAGATTCCTGATGAAACGTCGACTCTCCAGCTCCTCGGATGCTGCCTGACCTGCTGTGCTTTTCCAGCACCACACTTTTCGACTCAGAAATTTAGCTGCCTTACAGATATCGGCTTACTTGGGCAAAGTGCTAGAGGCGGTCATTGAAACTGAAATCTCGATGGTAAGAATCGAACAGAGGAAAGGCAAGAAAATTAGAAGTAATAAAAGAAGGAGGAGCACTTTCAAATTCCATCTTTGCCGATGTGATAGCAATTGAAGATGTGCTTGTCTCTATAAGAGATTAGCTGGGTTGGTCCACTTGTTTTCAGACAAGTGATGTGGCCTGTGATTGTCATTAACAATGAATCTGATTCTTTTCTGAGGTGCATTGGTCAGAGCCTGATCGGTCACCGGGTGGATTTCCCATAATTCCTCATCCTTCATTGATGTGTTTTCGAACAATCTCTCCATGTGTTGCAAAAGTCTGTTTCCCTATGCAGTTTCCACATTTCACCCCTTTAACATGACATACACCCGAACTTCAGAATTTCCCATGTCCCAGAACATGTCATTCTGCAGATAATGGCCTGCTAAGTGTGCCTGAAATTCTGCTATCTGCATCACTTGTAGTTGCCAAGCCTGGATGTGGACTGCTTCTTACAATTTCCCCATTGGGACTCTTTGTTCTGAAGATATAACCAGGAATTCCAATTGCTATAGAGCATGGCATGGTGCTTCCTGTTAGCAAGGCTACAAACGAGCACCCTAAACAGCATTTAGGAAATGGAATTCACACCATTCTTTAGAAATGACAAGTATTGAATGATTTCATTCCCCATGCTGTGGGACTCAAAGACTCCAGTTATATACCCCAAGGCCAGGCATGTCTAATTCTAAAAGAACCCACTGAAGAAGATGGGGTAAGTAGATAAGATTTCGAAGAATTCGTACCTTCTCAACCTTTGACAGCCAAAGTGCCATTTTTGGGGTTGTCACCATTGATCATCAACCAGAATAATTTTTGGTTGATGGTAGTGGACTTTTGCGAAACACACTGGCAATGGTATGAAGTGATGCTGATTTTCCCTATCATTTCAGTTTGCATGATGCAGCATCATGAAGTTTTGTTTGATGTATTCATGGAACACGTGCATGTCTGGCTAGGCCAGCATTTATTGCCTATCTGTAATTGCCTTTGAGATGGTACTGGTGAGCTGACTTCTTGAACCAATGTACTTGATGGGAGGGTGGGTGGGCGGGGGGTGGTCAGTGGTGGAGGTGTTCCCAACAATTCTATGAGGAAGGGAGTTCCAGTGTTTCAAACCAGTGAAGGGACAGCGATTATAATTCCATGTCAGGATGGTGGTTAACTTGGAAGGAAATGTGCAGCTGGTGGTGGTCCCCTGCATCTGCTGCCCTTGTGGGTTTGGAAGGTGCTGTTAAAGTAACCTTGATGAGTTGCTGCAATCAATTAGGTGAATCAGTTATGTGAATTGGCCATGCTAAATTGCCCGTAGTGTTAGGTGGAGGGGTAAATGTAGGGGAATGGGTCTGGGTGGGTTGCTCTTCGGAGGGTCAGTGTGGACTTGTTGGGCCGAAGGGCCTGTTTCCACACTGTAAATAATCTAATCTAATCCTTTAGATGGTGCCCAATGACTCCCATGTTTGCAATGGTGCAGGGAGTGAATGTTGAAGGTCATGAATGGGGTGCCAATCAAGTTGGCTGCTTTGTCCTGGGTGGTGTTAATCTTCTTGAAGCAGCACCAACTCAGCCTCCCTTGCCTATTAACAACACCAGGACTAGAATCAGTGGCTGGATAAAGTGAATAGATTGTATGAAGTTGTTGAACAACTGGAGCTAAATAGTAAATATTCATCGAGATGACATTTAGTCTGTCAGATAAGAATAAATATATTTCCAATTCCTAAAACTTTAGACCAAACAAACGTGACCCTTGAAGGATCTGGGAAAGGAGTTCAAAGTAAGAAAGAGTGAAAATTATGTATCAAAGCTTTGCAAGAACAATGGTGCAGGGATGTATGAGATGGATAGAAAAAAATGCTCAACCATGTTAGCAGTGTCTTCACTGTGGCAAAAGAGAAGTCTGAAAAGAAAAATATAACATTTGAAGCTAAGTATAACAGCTGAAGGAAATTCAGTTGTATAACAGTAAGGGAGAAAATCACAAAAGGTAACAGGCAAAATCGAATCTGAGGCTGCGCACAAAATCGTACATATTCTGAATGTCAATATCCCGCAAGTGAGAGAGTTGAGCAACGTGCCCTCTCGAGACAAAGATATCCCAAATCAAATTAACCACTTCATTGTAAATGTGATGCAAGTCCTAGACTGGCTACATTAGCTCACTATGATCAAATCCCTTGGCATGGGTTGCATATACCTCCCAAGTGTTGAGAGGGGCTCAGGAGAGGTTTTGCGGAGCACTAACAATTATTACAAAAGATTCATTGGAGGACTGGAAAACTATAAGAAGGTAATTTCTATCTGAAATAAAAAGGTGGTCAAACAGAGAAAGCAACAATTGATGTTCATCCATTCCACACAACCTCATGGGACTGGTAATGCCATAGTTACCTGTACATTAACAATCTACATAAACAGCATCCAGTAGATTCAGGAGTCTGTCTAGCTGTTGCCTTTGACTTCTTTGAGCAGGTAGCTGCCTGAATGGGCTGAGGGAAGCCCTATACCGGTGCAGTGATGGCAAAGGTTCAAGTGAATAATAATTGAGCAAGCTGTCAGGGGCTAGGATATGCCTGGGTATGGATTAGAAGTTGATTGAAGGAAAGGCAAAACTGTCGGCAAAGGAATCTGGGGAGAGAAAAGGCCCAGTAAAATAAATCATATGGAAAACGTTTTTGTTTTGTGTTGGCTGGAAGGAACAGGAATTGGCTTGCAATGGAAACCCATGAGGCCCCTGTATCCCAGGCCTCCTTCCCCAAGCTCTGACCATGACACCCTGTCATTGCTGCTCTGACATTGCTGCCCTGTTCACATAACTGACTGTTAGGTGCCATTCCTTCGGTCCCCACTGGTGGCCTCTGACTCCTGCCCAATAGTGAGGTAGACCTGTTGGCCAGGCTGATGTGATTGATTGACAGGACCTGTTCACGTTGAATCCCAGAGCCTTTCACTACGGAGAACCGGGTAGTTACCTAACCTCCTCTCAATTTGGCTTGATTTCTAGTGCTTGTCAGGACCCAAGTGGAGGCAGACTGGTGCTAAAATAACACCTGTTAACCATCCTTCCAATTCCCCACCATGGTAGCCTCATGTGCAGAGGGAGGAAGAATCAGGCATGGCCAACGTTCCACACAATTGGCAAAGGCCAATTTAGGTGTCTAACCTGGCCTTAAGGACCATTTTTAATTCAAAATTAAAATCTTTAAAAACAGTGTGGGTGTCTGGCCCCCATTTCAGTCTGAAGACCACGTGGAATATCCACCCCAAACTATTTGCAACAGACGTTAAAATCAGGACTTCAATTTCTGCCAATGAAGCGGGAGTTGAATCTGCTAATTTAATAACTTGGACAATTATTCTGTCAATCTGACAGGCTATGAGAGTGGGTAAAGAAGTGGCAGATGGAGTACAAATGGGAAAGAATGAAGTTATGCGCTTTGGTACAAAGAATAGGGCATAGACTGTTTTCTAAATGGGGAAAGACTTTGGAAAACTAAAGCACAAATGGACTTGGGAGTCCTTGTTCAGAATTCTCTTAAGGTTAACATGTAGGGTCAGTTAGCAGTTCGGAAGGCAAATGCAATGTTTGCGTTCACCTCACGAGAGCTAGAATACAAAAGCAGAGATGTACTGCTGAGACTGTATAAGGCTCTGGTCAAAGTACATTTGGAATATTGTGAACATTTTGAACTCCGTATGTAAGGAAGGAAGTGCTGGCACTGGAAGGGTTGGAGAGGAGGTTTACAAGAATGATCCCGGGGATGAAGGGCTTGTTAAATGAGGAGCATTTGAGGTCTCTGGGTCTGTACTCAATGGAGTTTAGAAGGAGAATCTGATTAAAACTTACAGAATACTGGGAGGGCTGGACAAAGTGGAAATGGAGATGTTTTCACTACAAAGAGAGACTAGGACTTGCGAGCACAGACACGGGGTGAAGGGGCGGCCCTTTAGAAATGAGATGAGGAGGGATTTCTTCCGCCAGGGCATGGTTAATCTGTGGAGCTCATTGCTACAGAAGGCTGTGGAAGTCTAGTCACTGAAGACCGACATAGATAGGTTCTTGATTGGTGAGGGGATCAAGGATTACCAGCAGAAGACAGGAGAATGGGGTTGAGAACTAAGTCGGCCATGATTGAATGGTGGTGCAAACTCAATGGCCTAATTTTGCTCATATATCTTATGGTCTTCCACCTAATTAATTGATATGTTAATTGCTTGCCATCTCATTTATTCAATGTTTCTAGCTCAGATCATGAAATTTCTAGTTATTTAGCACAGAACAAAGATGGAGGAAGTGAGAACTGCAGATGCTGGAGATCAGAGTCGAGAGTGTGGTGCTGGAAAAGCACAACAGGTCAGGCAGCATCCAAGAAGCAGGAGAATTGAGGTTTTAGGCTTAAGCCCTTCATCAGGAATCCTGCTGTGCTTTTCAGCACCACATTCTCGACATTGAACAGAGATCTAAACCAGCCAGCGGGCAAAGGTGAGAGGCACTTTCAACAAACAGGCCTTTGCCCTGTGCAAATAGACAGAATTGATTGCTGTTGTTGAAGATCATTTATAATACAGTGATGATATTGAGATAAGGGTTACTTTGATATCAGTGCTTTAACAAGAAAGAGGACGAACAATTAAAGGATTGTTCATCACTGAAGATTAACACTGAATAGTGACTTGACATAGTCTTCCATCAGAACCACTCCTATGTAATCTCTCCTGCTCCTTGGATAAGTATCACTTCCTTTGGCAGTACCACTTAACCATGTGACCACATCACCGTGCCTTATTAATTACTCCCAACTTCACTGCACTCTAACTGTTAATATTACTCAACCTTCCCATGTTTGTTTTGTTAGTCTCTACTTAGTCTCTTTTACTTTTGCTGTACAATCTTTGATTACACAGAGGAAGGACTCAGTGAAAATTAATTCATCTGTTCTCTGCTTGTGAAATGTAAGGAATAAACAATCCCAGTGTTAAGAAGAATTAAGTGTTTTTATTTTCCAAAGTTAATAGCATTGGGTTCAATTGCACTCGGATTAATGACGTTTGAAGGAGTGTCTCTAATCATCCCTGAAACAGATTGTCCTCTGGGGTTAGACCTGTGTTCTACTGCGTTGAGAACTGATTTCATTAAATCCTAATACCTTTCCCCAGGCTTCCATGATGGCCTCTCCTTCTTCTCTCTTCTCTCATTCCTGGCAAGTGTTAGGAACTGTCTGTGAGCCAAGCCCTGCATTTCACCTTTAGACCTTTGCATTTTGCATTTTAAAACAACCCCAGACAGTCACCATGCAAATCCTGATGAACGTAAAAGAAATCTGCTGAAACCCAGGATGTGTTAAATGACTGCCCAGAATGGGCAGTGATGTTGTTGGGCCTAAAGGGTTTGAGTTATAAGGAGAAACTGGAGAGGTTGAGACTTCTTTTCCTTGAGTGTAGGAGATCGAGGGGTGTCATGAGCCACATTGGTAAGGTAAATAGCAAAGGGATTTTCCCTAGGGTGGGAGAATTCAAATCAAGAGGGCATAATTTTAAGGTTAGAGGGGCAAGATTTAGAAGGCACCTGAGGGGTAACGTTTTCACACAGAGTGTGGTGCATGTAAAGAATGAACTGCCAGAGGAAGTATTGGAGGCTGGTGCAGCTAAAGCATTTAAAAGACATTTGGACAGGTACATGATTGGGAAAGGGTTAGAGGGATATGGGCCAAATGCAGGCAAATGGGACTAGTTTGTTTTGGGAAACCTGGTCAGCATAGATGGTTTGGACCGAAGGGTCTGTTTCCATGCTGCATGATTCGATGACTGCATTTGCTGAACTCTCATTTCTGCAGTGATTGCGATCAAAGGATTGTCGCCCAATGCTGACAGGCCCTGGTAGCCTCACTGCACTTTATGTCCAGTCTCCAATTCTGCGTAAAGCCCTGAGGCAGCTCCTGTTGCAACCAAAGTAAAGAACCATTGTTAATGTCAATATGATCCATTAGGGATTACTACATACCGGAAGCTAAAAAGTCTTGCTATTTGATACTAGGGACAGAATTCCATTGGCACTATTATCAAAAATAATGGTGTTCCAAATCCCGAGTGATGGAGTGAATATCTATGATGATTAGGGTGAGTGCATGCACCATTTATAGTAAAATTGGTTATCCACAAGGGGACGTTTACAGGATGTTAAAAGTGCCAAAGTCTACCCCCTCCATAATTTCTTAGAACTTACTGTGGTGAGGCAAACAATATTACCTTAACCACAACACTTAGCATTCTTCCTGAAAGAAGTGAAAGCCATCAGCTTAATTACATGCCTCCAACTGGAGCATATTGCCACTAATATGTAGTTTTCACTGAATACTGGTTATTGATTTGGATTTGACTCTGCAAAATCCTCAGAGAAAATCCCCAGAGAACCATTTTGTCGGTGAAGAGTTGGGCTTCATCTCTGTAAGTCAATAGTTACCCCTGGCATCAGGATTGTGTACGTGACAGATCCTGCCTGAAATTCTGATAGAACTGCAGAAAATATGGCCTTTATACCCAGTCTCCGACCCCACTTCCCAGTGGAGCTACACTAAAAGGGCATGAAAAACTCTGAGGGATTTCCAGCCAGTTCTGCTGTCAGCAATAGCAACATCATTAGAAGGTTTCTAGGAGTCAGGAAGGGATTTGTTTGGGAATTCATAAAAGTGCAGAGGAGATTGTTTGGCCCATCGTACTGGCACTAGCTCCTTAAATAAGGATCATTACTATTGACAATCTCCTTCTTTATCCCCATATCCTTGCACATTACTTTTATTTTGAAATGTGTAACGATGCTGTGGCTTTAAGAGGTTATTTTATCTTTATTTTTCTGACGTGAGATTGTAAGGCAGAAGTGCTGAGCAATCTGCCAAAACCACTACAGTAAACAGCTTGTGAAGCCTTGGGTTTTTATAAAAATTGGAACAATAGAAGCAGCTTGGATGGGTGTGGCCAGCTCTCATTGACCAGGATTTCTGTTTTTTTTTAGTTTTTAGTTTTAGCTTTAAGCAGTTATTATGATGGGCTTAGAGAAGTACAGGGATGTTGCCAGGTTGGAGGGTTTGAGCCATGAGGAGAGGCTTAATAGGCTGGGGCTGTTTTTCCTGGAGCGTCAGAGGCTGAGGGGTGACCGTATACAGATTTATAAAATCATGACAGTGCATGCATATGATAAATAGAAAAAGTCTTTTCCCTGGGATGGGGAAGTTCATAACAAAAGGGCATAGGTTTAGGGTGAGAGGGGAGAAATTTAAAAGAGACCTAAGGGACACAGAGGGTGGTATGTGTATGAAATGTGCTGTCAGAGGAATTAGTAGAGGCTGGTACAATTAGAGCATTTAAAAGACATCTGGATGGGTTTATGAATAGGAAGGGTTTAGCGGGATATGGGCCAAGTGCTGGCAAATGGGACTAGATTAGGTTAGAATATCTGATCGGCGTGGACAAGTTGGACTGAGGGGTTGTTTCCGTGCGGTACATCTCTATGACTCTAAGTAGAAATTATCTTTCCCCGCTCACTCAGTTACAGCTGGAAGCTAGAGTTTCTCTCTGCTACTGGGCTACCTGTGAGACTAATCTATTTTTCCGAACTTTCTTTTTTGCCAAAGGGTATAGAGTCATAGAGATGTACAGCATGGACACAGACCCGGCGGTCCAACTCGTCCATGCCGACCAGATATCCCAACTCAATCTAGTTCCCACCTGCCAGCACCCAGCCCATATCCCTCCAAACCCTTCCTATTCATATACCCATCCAAATGCCTCTAAATGTCGCAATTGTACCTGCCTCCACCACTTCCTCTGGCAGCTCGTTCCATACATGTATCGCCCTCTGCGTGAAAAAGTTGTCCCTTAGGTCTCTTTTATATCCTTCCCCTCTCACCCTAAATCTATGCCCTCTAGTTCTGGATTCCCCGACCCCAGGAAAAAGACTTTGCCTCTTTACCCTATCCATGCCCCTCATAATTTTGTAAACCTCTATAAGGTCACCTCTCAGCCTCCGACGCTCCAGGGAAAACAGCCCCAGCCTGTTCAGCCTCTCCCTATAGCTCAAATCCTGCAACCCTAGCAACATCCTTATAAATCTTTTCTGAACCCTTTCAAGTTTCACAACATCTTTCTGATAGGTATGTTTCTATATTGGAACAGTTAATTAGTAATTGTTACTGTGTCTATTATTCTGTTAGGGTTTCCAATACAGTTAAGTTATTCTAAGCTTTTTTTTGTTGTTTGCATTTTAATGTCAATGTTGGAATGAATTGTGTTTTAGCTTAATGTTGAGTAGTTTGATTGGTCGAATTGCCTCCGGAACAAGGCATTTTACTTTTGCCTTAAAAATAAGAAAAAGCTGGTGTCTGGGTTACCTTTGTAAATTATTTTGAGGGAGTCTGGTCTGGTCAATAACAAATGGATATCAACTTGTCTTGAATGTTTCACTTTTAATTACTACGACCAGAAATTCAGAAGAATCTGCCACTTACGGTGCAAGGCGAGCAGAGAACTGTAGTAAATACACTGTACTATCCCCATAGCATTTTGAGTACATGCCTTCCAGAGTCCATCGTAGATCCAAGTGACAGTAATGATAGTGGTTGATGTGCTGGAGATCCTCCACTCACTGGACCGTATGGAAACAGTTGTAAGGACTACGCCCATCAAAGTTAGAAATAGAGAGAAAATCTGCACGACTGTCACTCCCATTCCACCTTGTTGCTGAATAAGTGTGGACCAAGAGAATCTGAGGTTCCCCTTATCTGCAGAGAGAGACAAGCAGAGTGAGAGTTACATTTAAAATGATGCCCAAGCCCACAGAATGGGAAAAGAGCTCGATGTTAAAGTGATCAAGCATTGTTTGGATCAGGAGGCAGCAAATTTGCAAACAACAGTGGGAATGAATCTCAAGGTCAAGAATTTGTATAAGTAACCATTTTCCTGTTTGTGAAATGCTGGAACAAGTGACTCGAATAAAAAAGCAAACGCGGGACTTTGGAATCCTGTGTAGTTGAGCGTGTTGCACAATTTTAGTTTAAATAGTGGAATATACTGTTGGTTCGAGATTTGTTTTCTCCTGAGCAAGTGTTTTCAATCTGTCATAGATATGAGGTCATATAAGGAGCTCTCTTGCTTGTTCCTTGATTATTCCTTCATCTTCAGTTTCTAATCTTTCCCTTCCCAACCTCTGAACTTCCTTGCTACTCTCTATGTTATCAACATTCTCCAGACCTGGGTTAACGCAATCTCTAATACAGAAACATGATTTGGAAGTTAGCTTTCTTTCAAATTTGTTCATGGGATTGTGGGTGTTGCTAGCTGGGCCATCATTTATTGCCCATCTTGAATTGCCTGAGAGAAGCTGGTAATGAGCTACCTCCCTGAACTGCTGCAACAAACAAAGAGAACAAAGAAAATTTACAGCCCAGGATCAGGCCCTTCGGCTCTCCAAACCTGAGCCGATCCAAATCTACTGTCTAAACCTGTCGCCCAATTCCTTAGCATCTGTATCCCTTTGCTTCCCATCTGTCCAGATGCATCTTAAATGAATCTACCATGCCTGCTTCTACTACCTCTGCTGGCAACACGTTCCAGATGCCCACCACCCTCTGCATAAAGTACTTGCCGCGTGTATCCCCCTTCAACTTTTCACCTCTCACCTTGAAAGCGTGACCTCTCGTTATTGGATTCTTCACCCTGGGAAAAAACTTATCGCTATTTACCCGGTCTATACCCTTCATGATTTTGTAAACTTCAATCAGGTCCCCCTCAATCACCTTTTCCTAATGAAAACAAACCTAACCTACTCAATCTCTCTTCATAGCTAGCACCTTCCATACCATGCAGTTCATTTGGTTTAAGTATTTCCACAGGGCTGTTTCAGGATTTTGACCCAGTGACACTGAAGGAACAATGATAAATTTCCTAGGTGTATGGCTTGGAGAGGAACTTGCAGATGGCAACGTTTCCAATAATCTTCGCTCCCTCCCCCCAATAATATTTAGGTGGTAGAGTTTGCACATTTGGATTATTGCAGCTGACAGTTTCTGCAGTGCATCTTGTGTAGGGTACATACTGCTGCAACTGTGCCTTGATAGTGAAAGGAATAAATTTTGAAGGTGGTCGATGTAGTGCTAGTCAAGTGGCCTGCTTCATCCTTGATGTTGCCTGGCCTTTGAAAGCCTTGTTGGTGTGTACTCATCCAGGCAAATGTAATGTGTTCCATCCTGGTCCTGACTTGTGCCTTGTAGATGGTGGGCAGACTTTGGGGAGTAAGGAGGTGAGTTACTCGCTGTGGTATTCCTAACCTCTCAACTACCCTTGTAGCCATGGCATTTACATGGCAAGTCTAGTTCATTCTTAGTCAATGATGATCCCCAGAATGTTAATAGTGGGAGAACAGCAGCCATTTTATGTTTTGAGCTGTGTAACAGTTTGACTGTCCATAGCCATTTTGTGCAGAAGCCACTGCTGTTAGCTGATCTAACTACAAACAGCTTGTGAGAGTTTGATCAGAGGAAGACTCCCAGAAATCCTCTCTTTTCTGCTGTAAAAGAAGCTAGGCACTATTAAAGCATTGTGCTTGCAGAACCAATAAAGAAAAAGGGTCTTCACAAACTCCCAGAAGCTGCTCTGCCTCTTATGTCCATCTACAAGGGCAAAATCTAACCATTCGAATACCTAAGTCTTCAACTTCAACTCTTTCTTCCAGATAACCAGCACATCAATGGCAAATACTAGGTCTGCAATGACATCCCAGAGGACTGAATTGAACTTCATCCCTGTCTGCATTTTTTATCTTTAACTGTATTTTGTTTTTATTTGCATTTAGTTACCAACTTTATTATTTTTACTTACGAAATGCATAGTCATGGTTTTCTAATGAACCTTACTCTCCTGTTTATCGCCTGACTGCTGGTTATTTTTAAATTGAATGACTCACAAGTTAAAAGGGGGCTACACACAGAGACACAGACACGTGCATGCACACACACAAACATAAACATACACTTGCACACACACACACACAAAACCACTTTGAGGTATCTGATTGCGACTTTAATGTAAAACAAGGTCACTGCAATTTTTAGTTATGAATTGAGCAGTGAAACACCTAACTTACAAACAGTTACACATTGGATTCTACAATACAGGGTGATCACTCTAGTGCACAAAGACTTATCGTGCTGTCGTATGGGGAATGTGTTTTATGACAATTCACTGGATTTCTTGGAGTAATCTGGATGATTTGAAGTAAACACTGTAAGAGCAGAACAATCTATGGTATTTCACCTCAAAATCGTATGCTCAGCATTTATTCATTGCTCTCAAATAGAATAAGCTGCAAATTCACAGTAAAATGTTCATCGGTAAATAGATACTTATTAACAGTGGGAAACTTTGGGATAATCAAACTGCAACTTAGTTCATGACAGAAGTTTCTGTGACTTCTGTTTTGAATTGCTTTCTCTGAATGTTACTCAAAACTCTTTGGAATTCATGGAATTTACAAATTTCAACACTGAGACAAGTGATGTTGGAGCACGGTGAGAGTGGAAAGGAATTGGGCAAATGGAGTTAAGACACAGATTGACCAGGATCAAAATGAGGAGCTGAATGGCTTACTCTTATTTCTGCATTATGGACATCTGCTGAAAATCCAGGATAATTGTTATCTTGGTTCAATTGGTAGCAGGGAGAAAGTGAGGACTGCAGATGCTGGAGATCAGAGCTGAAAGAAGGGCTTATGCCCGAAACATCAATTCTCCTGCTCCTTGGATGCTGCCTGACCTGCTGCGCTTTTCCAGCAACACATTTTTCAGCTCAATTGGTAGCAGTCTTCCTTCCAAAGAAAGATAAGCAAATAAAATTATCATGCAAAACTAAAGTGCACCTGATCGGGGGTAGTGTACTGACATGGATAGAGTATTGGCTTTTAGAAACAAACAGAAGGTCTTTTTCCAAGTGGCAGTGGAGTACCATAGAGCCCAGTGCTTGGACCCCAGCTATTCACGACGTATAATGATTTAGATGAAGGAACTAACTGTCATGTCACCAAGTTGGCAGGTGCCATGAAGCTGGGTGGGAGGGTTGACTGTGAGTGAGCTGCCGAGATGCTTCAGTGTGATTTGGACAAGTTGAGTGAGTAGGCTTATGTCTGGCAGATGTAATATAATGTGCATAAATGTGAGTTTATCCACTTTGGTAGCAAAGACTGGAAAGCAGATGTTTATCAGAAGATTTTGAAAGGGGTGAGGTGCAATACGACCCATCAGTCCAGTTCATTGTCCATCAGTCGCTGAAAGTAAGCATGCAGGCGCAGCAGGTGGTGAAGACACCAAATGGACTTCATAGCGAGATAATTCAACTACAGGAGCACGGATGTCTTGCTGCAATTGTACAGGGCCTTGGTGAGACCAAACGTGCAATACTGTGTCTCCTTATCTGAGAAAAGATGTTCTGAGGAAGAGCAACGAAGATTTACCAGACTAAGTCATATGATGGCAGGACTGAAGAATGAATGGGTTTCGCTTAGATTATATTCACTGGAATTCAGAGGAATGAGAGAGGTTTGCACAGAAATCTATAAAATCCTAACAGGACTAAGATGGAGGATGGGAAAAAAGTTGTAGTTGTAAGAACTCCTTTCTTGATGTATTTTCAGTGTTGGAGCTGATTTCCTTAAATTCTAGGAGCAGACATTACTGTTTTGCAAGCTGTTGCATTGTTTTGGAACTCTGGGGAAAAAAATGATCACAACTTTAGAAAAGGACTAAGACTGACAAAGGCAGTGGTGGTGACCACATGGGAAGTGATTCAAATGGAGAAAGAAACCCACACTGCTGTCTGACCCAGCAGTGAATCTGCACAGCTACTGCCTCTGCTGTTTGCTTTCAAGTATCTCTGGACACCAGAGTTCATTCTAAGAAAAATTAACAAACAGTGAAATTCACAGCTGACCTTGAAGAAACCTGTGTGGGAGAGTTCACAGCATGGAGAGCAGCTAAGTGGCTTTTAGGCTGGTACAATTGCAATATTTAAAAGGCATCTGGATGGATACATGACTAGGAAGGGTTTGGAGGGACATGGACAAAGTGCTGGCAAATGGGACTAAATTTAGCTCAGATATCTGGTCAGCATGGACAAGTTGGACTGAAGCGTCTGCTTCCATACTGTATATCTCTATGACTCTATGACTAGCCAATGTAAATGCAGAAAATTTATTCCTTATGACTGGGGAGTCTTAAACAAGGGGGTCATAATCGTGGTTAGACCATTTAGGACTACAATGAGGAGAAATTTCTCCAATCCAAGAGTGGGGACCCAATGGAATTTTCTGGCAGAGAAAGTGGCTGAGGCCAAGTATCGAATCCTTTCAAGAAGGAGTTAGGTCTAGTTCCTGGGTCTAAAGGGATCAAATGGGTCTGGGTAAATAGTAGGAGTAGGGTAATGAGTCTGATGGCCAGCCATTATTATATTGAATGCTAGGGCAGACTCAAAGGACCGAATGGCTTACACTTGCTGTAGTTGGTATGTTTTCAGCCATCTTCCTAACCTGCAATCTTCTTCCTGACCTCTCCACCCCCACCCCCACTCCAACCTATCACCCTCACCTTAACCTCCTTCCACCTATCGCATTTCCAACGCCCCTCCCCCAAGTCCCTCCTCCCTACCTTTTATCTTAGCCTGCTGGACACACTTTCCTCATTCCTGAAGAAGGGCTCATGCCCGAAACGTCGATTATCCTGCTCCTTGGATGCTGCCTGACCTGCTGCGCTTTTCCAGCAATACATTTTCAGCTCTGATCTCCAGCATCTGCAGTCCTCACTTTCTCCTCGTAGATGTTTTCAGCCAGAAAGGTTCAAGTCCCTGATTTGGGAATGTAAATCAGATTGACTCCTTGGAGCTAATACTGACAATACATTGTCCTGTCGGCGATTCTTTTTTCAAAAGTGAGACATTAAACTGAGATTATTGGTCAGGAGAGACCCCTTGGCTCCATTAATGGAAGAGCTGGTAGCTGATCTGGTGGTGGACTTAGCTTTAATGCCTGCTGACATCCCATAACCCTTCTTCCCCTTGTCAATTAAAAATCTAAATCTAAGTATGTAAGTTAGCTCGCTGAGCTGGAAAGTTTGTTTTCAGATGTTTCATCACCATGACTAGGTAACATCATCAGTGAGAGTCTCCAGTGAAGCGCTGGTGGTATGTCTCGCCTCTCCATTTATAAGTTTTGGTTTCTTAAGGTGGGTGATGTCATTTGCGGTTCATGTTTTCAAGGGAAGGTAGATAGGGTCTAAATCGCTGTGTCTATTGATGGAATTCTGGTCTGTATTAACAAAAACTAGTGATACATGAACACCAACTAGCCACCAAAAGTCACAACCCACTATCACTAACTTCTATACATACAGTGAAGGACACCACTTTGACTGGGACAACGCATACATTCCAGGACAGGCGAAACAAAGACACACACGAGAATTCTTAGAGGCATGGCATTCTAACCAGACCTCCAGCAATAAACGCATCAATTTAGATCCTATCTACCTTCCCTTGAAAAAAGTAACTGGAAATGACATAACCTACCTTAAAAAACCAAAACCTACAAATAGAGAGGTGGGACATACCACCAGCACTTCACCAGAGACTCCCACTGAGGATGATACCTAGTATGGTGGAGAAACGTCTGAAAACAATCCATCCAGCTCAGCAAGCTAACTTACATACTTATTATCAACCTGAGCTACAAATCTTCTCAAAAATCTAAATCTAAATCAGGCTTCAACATATTCCATGACCCAGTCTCCACTGCTCATAAGGATAGAGAATTCCAAAGATTAATGGCTTTCTGAGAGAATAAGTTGCTCTTTATCTTGATCTTCAATGGTAGACCTCTTATTCTGAAATAGTGTATCCTCATTTAAGATGACCCTATGAGGTGAGGCAATAAAACAGCATCTACCTTGCCAGTATCACTCAGAATCTTGTATGTTTCAAAACTCCAATGATATTACAAAGGAAGTTTATAAATTGATTTGAGAAAATGGATTGTAAAGTAGAGGTAAATGGATTTCAGTTCTGTGAAAGATTAATGTGCTTTTTAATGGAGGGTCAAAAAAGTCATTTGGCACAATGAACTAAAGACAGCATTTCCAAGAAATCATGCAATTTAAGTAAAATGACTTGTCAAGCTAGTGAGATAATTGCTGCTTCCTGTTTAGTTGAGTTTTCATAACCTTCAAAAAAGACAGAGCTCCAGGGGCCAAAGCAGGTTGAGTTGAGGAGAAACCATCCATACTAGAAGAAGGGCAGTTTAGTTTGTGGGAGTCTTCAGTGCATCAGAGCTAGAAAGAAGTCTTAGGTTGGCCTCAAGGTAGTCAAAGTTAGAGAAAGGTTAATAAGTTCGTCTCTCTGTCTGTCTTGGGGAGAGACATTGAAAAGCACATCGGTCATGTGCGTTTTTTTCTTTTTTTTGTCATAGATTTAGTTTCTTCTGTTGAAAGTACATTGAAAACCTTGTGTGAATATGGTCAGAGTCTGACCAGCACAGTAAACAAATTGTATAAAATAAAACTTGAGTCAGGAATCTGACTTGTCCAATACTATCATCAACTGGGACAACAACAAAATGGGGTTTTCCAGGATAGAATTGAAGAGGGATCTGGGAATCATTAGAGATATTGGTATTTGTGTCATGGGTAGACAGGGTAGTTAAGAAGGCGCTTAGCACATGTGCCTTCAATGCTCAGATCTTTGAGTGTGGGAGTCGGGATGTCATATTGAGGATGTACAGGACTTTAGTGAGGCCTCTTCTGGAGTACTGTGTGCAGTTCTGATCACTCTGTTATAGGAAGGATATTATTAAACTGGACAGGGTTCAGAAAATATTTACCAGGATGTTGCAGGGAATGGAGGATTTGAGATATAAAAAAAAGACTGGGAAATTTTTTCATTGGCACATAGGAAGTTGAGGGTTGACCTTTTGAGGTTTATAAACTCATATTTTTAAGGTGAGAGGAGAAAGATTTAAAAAGGGGCAATCTTTTTACACAGAGAGTATGTGGAATGAACTGTCAGATGAAGTGGTGAGTGCCGGCCCATTTACAACATTTACAAGACCTTTGGTTAGGTACATGAATAGGAAAGGTTTGGAGGACTATGAGCCAAGCGGAAGCAGGTGGGACTAGTTTAGTTTGGGAAATGGTTGGAGTGGACTGGCTGCATCAAAGGGTCTGTTTCTATGCTGTATGGCTTTCTGATTCTATCCTGTGCAAAGGCAGTGGACAGAAAAACAGAAGCTGTTTTGAAGTTTATTACACGGTTTGGAATTTCAAAATCGCTTTGACTGTTGCTGGGAATTTTCTGAGGGGAGAAATTATAACAATGGCTTATTTGAAATCTCAGATGAAAGCCACACTGAAAAGGCTAGCAGATAATTTGGAGGTACGGTTAAAAGTAGAATTTTGTAAGGATGAGATGCTTATAGTCATCACCCAGGACTTAAAGAAAAAAGAGGGGATATCTAAAATCGGTATGCCTCTGCCGGAACAGCGAAGGTTCAGTTAGAAATTAATGAAACTTGACTTGGAGAGAGAAAGAGAAATAAAAGGACTTAAGTTAGAGAAAAGAGAGAGAGAGAAAGAGGAATGAAAAAATGTGAATTGAAAAACAAAGAGAGGGAAAAATGGATCGGAAAGAGAAGAGAAAGAAAAAGAGAGAAATGAAAAGTGAACTGGTAGTAAATAGAGTTTCAATTGGAATGAGAGGAGAAGGACAAACAAAGAGAAATGCAAAGGGAAATTGACTTAAAGATATTAAACTCTAAGGAGGTGATGCAATCAGACATGCGTCACACATGATTAAAGATATGCTTACGGTAAAGCAAGAAAGAGAGGATAGTAGCACAGAGGATGATCCTGGATTGAATGCAGGAATTGATTTACCAATAATTCTACATTTAGTGACTAAATTCAGAGAGAACGGACCTGAAAAATATTTCTCCTCATTTGAAACAAGGATGATGAAGGGGCCAAAAAGAGTTTGATACTTAATGCTACAATGTGTCCTGACAGGTAGAGCAATGCATGTATGCTGGTTTGATAGAAGAATAATCTGCAGCTCATGAAACTATCAAAAGAACAGTATTCACACTCATGAACTTGCCCATGGTGTCAAGTAAGCCTGGAAAAACCGAAGTGAAAGGGAATCAGAGGAAAACTCTTCACTGGTTGGAGTCATATTGTACAAAGGAAAAGCGTTGTGATTGTTGGAGACCAGTCATCTCGGTCCTGGGACATCTCTGCAGGAATTCCATAGGGTGTGTCTTCCAGCCAACCATTTTCAGCTGCTTATTTAACCCTAATTTAAATGTAGGGCTCTAAGATAGAAAGCTGATCAGACATGTGTAGAATGCGCAAGGAAAAACAAAGGAAGAAAATGAGATTAGAGGTTTTGATCACTGAGAAAAATTGAGAACACGAGGTAAGTCATGAATATGGAAGAATTCCAAAATCATATTCTGGTAACATTTCAGACTTTAAATAGAAGAGTGTCAATGATCAGAGATTGAGAAGCAGCCGTTCTCGCAAACACCTACTCTATTTCATACATGCGGTGACACATAGCTGACAGTCATGTGGAAAATAACGAGGGCATTGGAAGAATAGAAAATCCGAGGACGAAAAGGGTACTAGTTTTATGGAGCAGATAGGTGGACAGAAAATAAGAAAAGAGAAAGGCTAGAACATGAAATGGGATGATGAAAATAGTATTCTTTCATTTAAATAAAATGGGACACACTAAAGCCAATCGCTGGTTGTAATGGGAAACATATTGCAGTGATAGGAACACCTTCAGATTCCTCAGAAATGATTGTATCAGGAAAGAGACTGGGTAATAAAACTGCAGCAATGATACAGGGGAGGGGAAGTGGCTCAGGACAGTCAAACACAATCTTGTTTGAATATTGATAAAGAGAATCAGACTTCTGGTACTGCTGGTTATTTTATTTCAAAACATTTTGATTCCTTATTCTTCCAAACAAGGAAGTAAACCAATAAAGCTATTGAGAGACATTGGAGCAAGTCAGTCACCAATATGAGCCGATGATACCATTTGACTTTCAGAGGGGTCATTCATAAACCTGTCTGAATGTGTTTAGTGACTGACTAGCACAGGAACCAAATTGCAAACAATAAAATGTCTGGTCTGTCATGCCATTATTTCAGTTTGAAATCTGACATGTCCAAGAGTACAGTCTGGGATGATAACTGTACATCACCTTTCTTCAGAAGACAACATAATTCCAAGATCCTTTGGGAATCTAATCTGCTCCATTCTACACATTATGTCCTCAAAAAAAAACTCTAACATTTTGTCAAACATATAAAATTCATCAATATCCTTCCCTTCAGCATAAGGTCAGAAGTGGGGATGCTTACTGCTGATTGCACAATGTTCGACACCACTTGAAGCATAGTCCATGCCTACCTGCAGTCAGACTCAGATAATATTCAGGCTTGGGCTGATAAGTGGCTAGTAACTTTGTACCACAAAAGTGGCAGGCAATGACCATGCCCAACAAGAGACAATCTCCGCTTGACATTCAACCAGCACGATCAACACGCTGGGGATAGCCATTGACCAGAAACTGAACTGGGCTAGCCATATAAATATTAAGGCTCCAAGAGCCAATCAGAGGCAAGGAATTCTAAGGTGAGTTACTCACCTCTTGTCCATGCAAGACTCCACGCAAGGATAAGTTTAAGAGAAACACGAAATGGAAAAAGTGAGTTGGAATTAATAAAATAAATAAATAAAATGTTTAAAGAAAGAAAGACTTGTATCCCTGTATTTTCCCTCCTGTCTAGGTGTGCCCTGTCTACTGTGGGAGAAATGGCAAACAAAAGTCCATAACAAGCTCTTGTAAACAGTGAAAAAAATATTACCACGCAATCTGTTTTATTTCTGAAGAAGGGTCACTGGACCTGAAACATTAACTCTGCTTTCCCTCCACACCTGCTGAGTTTTTCCAGCAATTTCTGTTTTTGAATCTGCTTTTTCTTGGGGCCTTGGTTAAGGGTTAAATGTTGATATGGACACCTGGGAAAATCTCATCTGCTCTTATTCAAGATTGTGCCATGGGAATTTTTTTTTTTAACCAGCTCTGAGATGACAGACAGTTGAAAATTTGCATCTGAACGACATCTTAGAGCTCCCCAAGTATCACATCGAGTTTTAGCCTAGACTTTGTGCTCAAGTCTGTGGAGGCTTTTCAAAAAAATTTAAATATATACTTTATTCATAAAAAATATCTTTACATACAGGCATAGTCATGAGAGCAGTTTGATTTTGTACACAGTTTTTACATACGTAGAACAAACAATCCCAAAGTCTCCAGCAGTCAGTTTGAAATCAAAACTTTCCAACTCAGAAGGAAGAGTTCAGTCGCAAAACGATCACTGGCACCAGATGGTGTGGCGTTGCTTGTTAAAAGGTAGTGACTAAGCCAACTTATCTAAATTAATTTGCAAGATATACTGGTGACTG
>NC_057722.1:7913032-7930127 GCF_004010195.1 Chiloscyllium plagiosum | reverse complement strand
CTAATCCACCTACCCTGCACGCTATGGGACAATTTAGTGGGCTAATCCACCGACCCTGCATACTGTGGGGAAATTTAGTGTGGCTAATCCATCTCCCCCGCACACTGTCGGGCAATTTAGTGTGGATAATCCATCAACCCTGCACTCTATGGGACAATTTAGTGGGGCTAATACACCTACCCCGCACACTATGGGGCAATTTAGTGTGGCTAATCCACCTACCCCGCACACTATGGGACAATTGAGTGTGGCTAACCCACCTACACTGCACACTATGGGGCTATTTAGTGTGGTTAATACATCTACCTGAATACTATGGGGAAATTTAGTGTGGCTAATCCACCTACCCTGCACACTATGGGACAATTTAGTTTGGCTAATCCACCTACCCCGCACACTATGGGACAATTTAGTCTGGCTAATCCACCGACCCTGCACACTGTGCGGAAATGTAGTGTGGCTAATCCAACTACCCCGCACAATATGGGACAATTTAGTTTGGCTAATCCACCTACCCCGCACACTATGGGACAATTTAGTTTGGCTAATCCAACTACCCCGCACACTATGGGACAATTTAGTCTGGCTAATCCAACTACCCCGCACACTATGGGACAATTTAGTGTGGCTAATCCACCTACCCTGCACACTATGGGACAATTTAGTTTGGCTAATCCAACTACCCCGCACACTATGGGGCAATTTAGTGTGGCTAATCCACCTACCCTGCACTCTATGGGGCAATTTAGTGTGGCTAATCCAACTACCCCGCACACTATGGGGCAATTTAGTGTGGCTAATCCATCTCCCCTGCACACTATGGGGCTATTTAGTGTGGCTAATCCATCCACCTTGCACACTATGGGGCAATTTAGTGTGGCTAATCCATCTCCCCTGCTCACTATGGGGCTATTTAGTGTGGTTAATACATCTATCCGAATACTATGGGGAAATTTAGTGTGGCTAATCCATCTCCCCCGCACACTATGGGTAAATTTAATGTGGCTAATCCATCTATCCTGCACACTATGGGGAAATGTCGTGTGGCTAATCCACCTACCATGCACACTATGGGGCATTTTAGTGTGGCTAATCCATCTCCCCTGCACACTATAGGACATTTTAGTGTGGCTAATCCTTCTCCCCTACACACTATGGGACATTTTAGTGTGGCCAATCCATCACCCCTGCACACTATAGGGAAATGTAGTGCGGCTAATTCACCTATCCCGCACACTATGGGACAATTTTGTGTGGCTAATCCATCTACCCCACACACTGTGGGGCATTTTAGAGTGGCTAAGCCATCTACCCTGAACACTATGGGACAACGTAGTGTGGCTAATCTATCTATCCTGCACACTATGGGGCAATTTAGTGTGGCCAATCCACCTATCCCACACACTATGGGGCAATTAATGTGGCTAATCCATCTACCCAGCACGCTATGGGGCAATTTAGTGGGGCTAATACACCTACCATGCACACTATGGGACAATTTAGTGTGGCTAATGTATCTACCATACATACTATGGGACAATTTAGTGTGGCTAATCCATCTACCCTTCACACTATGGGGCAATTTAGTGTGGCTAAATCACCTACACTGCACACTGTGGGAAATTTAGTGTGGCTAAGCCACCTACCCTGAACACTATGGGACAACGTAGTGTGGCTAATCCATCTACCCCACACACTGTGGGGCAATTTAGTGTGGCTAAATCACCTACCCTCCACACTGTGGGGCAATTTAGTGTGGATAATCCACCAACCTTGCACACAATGGGGGAATGTCGTGTGGCTAATCCATCTACCCTGCAATCTATGGGGCAATTTAGTGTGGCTAATACACCTACCCTGCACACTATGGGTCAATTTAGTGTTGCTAATCCATCTACCCCACACACTGTGGGGCAATTTAGGGTGGCTAATCCATCTACCTTACACAATATGGGACATTTTAGTGAGGCCATTCTATCTCCCCCGCACACTATGGGGTAATTTAGTGTTGCTAATCCATCTACCCCACACACTGTGGGGCACTTTAGTGTGGCTAATCCATCTACCCGACTCACTATGGGGCAATTTAGTGTGGCTAATCCATCCACCCCACACACAATGGGGCAATTTAGTGTGGCTAATCCACCTACTCCGCACACTATGGGACAATTGAGTGTGGCTAATCCACCTACACTGCACACTATTGGGCAACGTAGTGTGGCTAATCCATCTATGCTGCACACGGTGCGGCAACTTAGTGTGGCTAATCCACCTGTCCCGCACGCTATGGGACAATTGAGTGTGGCTAACCCACCTACACTGCACACTATGGGGCTATTTAGTGTGGTTAATACATCTACCTGCACACTATGGGGAAATGTAATGTGGCTTATCCAACTATCCTGCACATTATGGAACAATTTAGTGTGGCTAATCCATCTACCCTGCACACTGTGGGGCAATTTAGTGTGGCTAATCCACCTACCCCGCACACTATGTGGAAATTTAGTGTGGCTAATCCATCTACCCTGCACACTCTGGGACAATTTAGTGTGGCTAATCCATCTACCCTGCACACTATGGGGCAATTTAGTGTGGCTAATCCATGTACCATTCACACTGTGGGACAACTAAGTGTGGCTAATCCACCTACCCTGCACAATATGGGACAATTTAGTCTGGCTAATCCTCCTACCCTGCACACTATGGGACAATTTAGTGTGGCTAATCCACCTACCCTGCACACTATGGGGCAATTTAGTGTGGCTAATCCATCTACCCTACACACCAAGGGGGAAATGTTGTGTGGCTAATCCATCTACCCCGCACACTATGGGGCAATTTACTGTGGCTAATCCATCTACCATGCACACTATGGGACATTTTAATGCAGCTAATCCATCTCCCCCGCACACTATGGGGAACTTTAGTGTGGCTAATCCATCTACCGTGCACTCTATGGGGAAATGTAGTGTGGCAAATCCATCTACCATGCACCCTATGGGGCAACGTAGTGTTGCTAATCCATCTATCCCACACACTGTGGGGCAATTTAGTGTGGGTAATGCATCTACCCTGCACGCTATGGGGCAATTTAGTGTGGCTTATCCACCTAACCTTCACACTATGGGACAATTTAGTGTGGCCATTCCATCTACCCCGCACACTGTGGGGCAAATTATTGTGGATAATCCACCTACCCCGCACACAATGGGGGAATGTAGTGTGGCTAATCCACCTACCCTTCACACTATGGGACAATTTAGTGTGGCTAATCCATCTACCCTGCACACTATGGGGCAATTTAGTGTGGCTAATCCATCTATCCTACACACTATGGGGCAAGTTAGTGTGGCTAATCCACCTACACTGCACACCATGGGGCAATTTAGTGTGGCTCATCCATCTACCCTACATATTATGGGACATTTTAGTGTGGCCATTCCATCTCCCCCACACACTATTGGGCAATTTAGTGTGGCTAATCCATCTACCCTGCACACTATGGGGCAATTTAGTGTGGCTAATCCATCTACCCTACACACTATGGGACATTTTAGTGTGGCTAATACACCTACCGTGCACTCTGTGGGGCAATTTAGTGTGGCTAATTCATCTACTCCACACACTGTGGGGCAAGTTAGTGTGGCTAATCCACCTACACTGCACACCATGGGGCAATTTAGTGTGGCTAATCCACCTACCCTGCATACTATGGGGCAATTAGTGCAGCTAATCCACCCACCCTGCATACTATGGTACAATTTAGTGTGGCTAATCCACCCACCCTGCATACTATGGGACAATTAGTGTAGCTAATCCACCCACCCTGCACACTATGGGACAATTTAGTGTGGCTAATCCACCTACCCTGCACACTATGGGACAATTAGTGTAGCTAATCCACCCACCCTGTACACTATGGGACAATTTAGTGTGGCTAATCCACCCACCCTGCACACTATGGGACAATTTAATGTGCTAATCCACCCACCCTGCACACTATGGGACAATTAGTGTAGCTAATCCACCTACCCTGCACAATATGGGACAATTTAGTCTGGCTAATCCTCCTACCCTGCACACTATGCGACAATTTAGTGTGGCTAATCCGTCTACCCTGCACACTATGGGGAAATTTAGTGTGGCTAATCCACCTACCCTGCACACTATGGGGAAATTTAGTGTGGTTAATCCACCTACCATGCACACTGTGGGACATTTTAGTGTGGCTAATCCATCTTCCCTGCACACTATGGGGCAACGTAGTGGGGCTAATCCATCTACTCTGCACACTATGGGGCAATTTAGTGTGGCTAATCCATCTACCCTCCACCCTATGGGACATTTTAATGCAGCTTATCCACCTCCCCCACACACTATGGGGAACTTTAGTGTGGCTAATACATCTACCGTGCACTCTATGGGGAAATGTAGTGTGGCAAATCCACCTACCATGCACCCTATGGGACAATTTAGTGTGGCTAATCCACCTACCCTGCACACTATGGGACAATTTAGTGTGGCTAATCCACCTACCCTGCACACTATGGGGCAATTTAGTGTGGCTAATCCATGTACCATTCACGCTGTGGGACAACTAAGTGTGGCTAATCCACCTACCCTGCACAATATGGGACATTTTGTCTGGCTAATCCTCCTACCCTGCACACTATGGGACAATTTAGTGTGGCTAATCCATCTACCCTGCACACTATGGGGCAATTTAGTGTGGCTAATCCACCTTCCCTGCTCACTATGCGACAATTTAGTGTGGCTAATCCACCCACCCTGCACACTATGGGGCAATTTAATGTGGCTAATCCACCTACCCTGCATACTATGGGACAATTAGTGTAGCTAATCCACCCACCCTGCACATTATGGGACAATTTAGTGTGGCTATCCACCTACCATGCACACTATGTGGCAATTTAATGTTGCTAATCCACCTACGCTGCACACTATGTGGCAATTTAGTGTGGCTAATCCATCTATCCTGCACACTATGGGGCAATTTAGTGTGGCTAATCCATGTACCATTCACACTGTGGGACAATTTAGTGTAGCTAATCCACCTACCCTGCACACTATGGGACAATTTAGTGTGGCTAATCCACGTACCCTGCACACTATGGGGCTACTTAGTGTGGCTAATCCATCTACCCTGCACACTATGGGACAATTTAGTGTGGTTAATCCATCTACCCTGCACACTATGGGGCAATTTAGTGTGGCTCATCCATGTACCATTCACACTGTGGGACAATTTAGTGTGGCTAATCCATCTACCCTGCACACTAAGGGACAATTTAGTGTGGCTAATCCATCTACCCCGCACACTATGGGGAAATTTAGTGTGGCTAATCCATCCACCCTGCACACTATGGGATAATTTAGTGTGGCTAATCCACCAACCATGCACACTATGTGGCAATTTAATGTGGCTAATCCACCTACGCTGCACACTATGTGGCAACTTAATGTGGCTAATCCATCTACCCTGCACACTATGGGGCAATTTAGTGTGGCTAATCCATGTACCATTCACACTGTGGGGCAATTTAGTGTGGCTAATCCACCTACCCTGCACAATATGGGACAATTTAGTGTGGCTCATCCATCTACCCTGCACACTATGGGACAATTTAGTGTGGCTAATCGTTCTACCATTCACACTATGGGACAATTTATTGTGGCTAATCCATCGACCCTGCACACTATGGGACAATTTAATGTGGCTAATCCATCTACCCTGCACACTATGGGACAATTTAGTGTGGCTAATCCATCTACCCTGCACACTATGGGGCAATTTAGTGTGGCTAATCCATGTACCATTCACAATGTGGGACAATTTAGTGTGGCTCATCCATCAACCCTGCACACTATGGGACAATTTAGTGTGGCTAATCGTTCTACCATTCACACTATGGGACAATTCATTGTGGCTAATCCATCTACCCTGCACACTATGGGACAATTCATTGTGGCTAATCCATCTACTCTGCACACTATGGGACAATTTAGTGTGGCTAATCCATCTACCCTGCACACTATGGGACAATTCATTGTGGCTAATCCATCTACCCTGCACACTATGTGGCAATTTAGTGTGGCTAATCCACCTACATTGCACACCATGGGGCAATTTAGTGTGGCTAATCCATCTACCCTACACACTATGGGGCATTTTAGTGTGGCCATTCCATCTCCCCCGCACACTATGGGGCAATTTAGTGTGGCTAATCAATCTACCCTACACACTATGGGACATTTTAGTGTAGCCATTCCATCTCCCCCGCACACTATGGGGAAATTTAGTGTGGCTAATCAATCTACCCCACACACTGTGGGGCAATTTAGTGTGGCTAATCCATCTACCCTGCACACTATGGGGCAATTTTGTGTGGCTAATCCATGTACCATTCACACTGTGGGACAATTTAGTGTGGCTAATCCACCTAACCTGCATTTCTTTCTATTGTGGAGGAACTCCATGCAGACACGGGGAGAAGGTGTAAACTCCACACTGAGGGTGAAATTGAACCCGGGTCCCTGGCGCTGTGAGGCAGCACTGCTGAGCCACTGTTGTCCACCCCACTGTTTCAGGATCTTTTCCATTTGTCTTTGAGGATATTTGGGGGTCAGTTTAATGTTGCTTCCAAAACAGTGCAGCATTCCCTCAGACTCCCAGACTGTAACTGAGAGGGACACGACATTCTGAATTAGGCTGGATTGTGTCACCCACATGAGGGGCAGCTTGGTACTCACTGCCCATCTCAACCTGCTGGCACAGTTCAGGGCAGCGGGAGAGAAAAATGAAAAGGAAATTTACAAACAATAAAACATTGAGGAAATGGGTTTCTCACACTGGGTAGGATTAATGATTGCCTGGACAGAAAATAAAGTTGTACATTTAGCAAGCGCCTTTGACAAATACCAGAAGTCCTAGGACGCTTTACATTTCTTCTGCAGTCCTGTCACTTGTTTGTGAGTAGGAAACGTGGCACCCAATGTAGGCACAGCAAGATCCCACAATCATTGGCCAGATTGTGTGCTTAATATTTGATGCGTGTTGAGGAACTCTCTCCATACGCCCCTCACCCCACACCCCCTCGAAATAATCACACAGGACGCCAGTGGGAGGAGGGGGAGGGGGGTGGGGTCAGGTACTTTACATTTCTATCAAATGCTCATACCTCTGAAAAATCACTCTTTAGGGACGAGAGCAGCAGGAGAGCAGCAAATCTGTGTGTCTGTAGAGACGGGGTGTAGGGAGTGCGGTTTTGCAATGAGTAGGGTCCTTGTAGACTCTGATATGGGACGTGAGGTCAGGGGTTCCCTGTAGGGTCAGAGGAAGGACAGCAGTACACTTAGGAGGTGATGGCCTCATGGGCTGCTAATGAAGGGACCCAGGTAATGTCCCAGGGACCTGGGTTCGAAACCTGCCACAGGAGATTGTGGAATTGATAAAATTAGGAGTCTAATAATGACCATGTGCTGATTGTAGGGAAGGCCCCTCTGGTTCACTAATGTCCCCGAGGTAAGGAACTGCCAGCCTTACCCAATCTGGCCCACGTGTGACTCCAGACCCACAGCAATGGCGCTTAACTGCCCTCTGGGTAGAAAAATGAGCAGGTTAGGTGAATTGGCCAAGTTAAATTGCCTATAGTGTTAGATGCAGTAGTCAGGGGTAAATGTAGGGAAATGAAGGTGGGTTACTCTTTGGAGGGTCGGTGTGGACTTGTTGGGCCGAAGGGTCTATTTCCACACTGAAGGGAATCAGGGAAACACTGAATGAGCAAATTTTAAAAATTCAGGCACAGCCGTTACATCTGAAAGGCCGGTAGTGGACTGGTCGGCAGTGATGTGCTTCACCTAATTCAGCACAAGTTCAAAGGGAGAGCTGCAACCAGCAGGGAACAGGGAGGAGGTTATATACATCTTCCACAATTTTAACACAGATTTTGCTTCAAAAGAACTTCATTGGTTGTAAATTGTTTGAGCTATCCTGAAGTTGTGAAGGGCGCTATGTAAATGCAGTTTCTGTCCTTCCTTACTAAAAGAAAACCAAGTCTAGCAGATGCCTAGCTTCTAAAACCACAGAGCTGAGGGTGGCCATTCAGTTCATCATTTCCGTGATGGCCATTTGAAAAAGGTATCCAGAACCTCTCACTCCCCTGTCACTCAGCCTGTAAATATGTTGATCAATGGAGACTAGTTTTACAGCATTAAAGTTAGTTCTGTCCAGAAAGTATAAATAGGGGAAAATATTTTATAATAAATTAGCCGGGAAATATGTAAAGTTCTTTTCTACCCATATTTCTTGACTTGGAAGCGTAATGGCTCCAAGTCCATTGAGATCTGAGAGCAAATGCTGTGCAACTGTTATTTATAGTTCTTCCACAGGGTGGCGGTGTTGCCTGTAAAACCAACACTTGCTCCAAAGTTGGAACTCTCTCAAACAAAAACAGAGTGTTGGAGAAACTCTGCAGTTCTGGCAGCATCTGCAGAGAGAAACAGAGTTAATGTTTGGGGGTCGAATGACCCTTCTTCAGAACTCTCTCAACCTCATGCCAGTTCAAAAGTAGGGTAATCTATCTGTCACCTGTCTCTCTTCACCCAGTTGGCTTGAAAAGAAATGGAAGTTACAGAGACGATACTGACCAGGAGAGTGAGACCAGGCTACTCTGCCCCTCTAGCCTGTTCTGCCGCTTAATATGATCTGTTGCTGGTCTGAATCCAAATACCCCCAAGAACCGTCCCACCTGGGGTGGGGGACTCCAGAACTAGAGGGCATAGGTTTAGGGTGAGAGAGGAAAGATATAAAAGAGACCCAAGGGGCAACATTTTCACACAGAGGGTGGTACGTGTATGGAATGAGCTGCCAGAGGAAGTGGTGGAGGCTGGTACAATAACAACATTTAAAAGGCATCTGGATGGGGACATGTATAGGAAGGGTTTAGTGGGATATGGGCCAAGTGCTGGGAAACGAGGCTAGAATAGGTTGGGATATCTAGTCAGCATGGACAAGTTGGACCGAAGCATTCTGTGCTGTCCATCTCTATGATCTCCTGCTCCTGATAAATCCACAAAGCACTTAATTAAAATGTGTGTCTCCTCCCCTGACCTATCTCAGCACTGATTTCAGCCTCTTTCCTTCCATCTAGTCACCGACCTTCTCACTAAACCCCACCTGCCTGAGTTCCCTGGTCCTTTGGTTCTCACTGCAGGATGTGTGTTCCCACATCATCACGTGAACCAGTGCTGATAGTTGTGCCCCTGAACTGCTGTATAACACCCTCACGACCTCCCCACGCTCACTTGCATGGGGCAGTGGGGGCAGTGGGGGCAGAGGGGGGAGGTGAGACAGCAGAGTTCCAGCTGGACTGAGCCGGCCATCAGTTAGCCCGCTGTCCATCTGGTCGTGGCTTCACCCTGAACTCCCCAGCGATCTGGAACAGAGACATGGCTGGGGGGGGGGAGAAGGTAAAACAGAAATCTCAGCATTTTTAACCCCCCCCCCCCCCTCCACCTCCTCCTGACCTGTGTACGGGCTGTGGGTGTTATTGGCTAGGTCAGTATTTTCTGTCCATCCCTAATTACTCTCAAAGCTGAAATATCTGTTGCCCCCTTCAGCAAAAGTCTATTCACATCAGTGTCTATTCTCCCTGCCTCATGGTAGATCACATACTGGGAGGGACTCCCGTGATGACGTGGTAGCGTCCACACTCCTGGACTGGGAGACCAGGTTTATGCCCTACCTGGTCCAGAGATACGTGACAGCAGGATGGTTCGGAAAATAGGTTCAAAAATCTTTTTAAAAAAAAGAATAAACTCGCTCGCTCCCACAAACACGGAGCCTGTTTCACAACTGGGCCCCTCTACAGGTGGCAAAGACTGCTCCTCCAATGGCAATGCAGCCAATCACTGCATAGCAAGATCCCACAAACAGCACCTCGCTCCCTTCCCCCACGCCTCCCTCCCCACCCACTCAGCCCCCTCCTAACTCTGTTGCTGCACGAATCCCTCTAACAGAAGCTGCAGCCCCGATGCCCCTGTTTCCCATGGACAGCACCACTTAGGCAGCCCCGATGCCCCGTTTCCGATGGACAGCACCACTTAGGCAGCCCCGATGCCCCATTTCCGATGGACAGCACCACTTAGGCAGCCCCAATGCCCCTGTTTGCATGAGTTTT
This sequence comes from Chiloscyllium plagiosum, assembly GCF_004010195.1. Lineage (NCBI taxonomy): Eukaryota > Metazoa > Chordata > Chondrichthyes > Orectolobiformes > Hemiscylliidae > Chiloscyllium > Chiloscyllium plagiosum. Next base: position 7,919,925 of record NC_057722.1, on the reverse strand, counting down.
TCCGAGTCGCTCCCTGTTTTGTTCATTTATTGATTGTTGCGTTTTGCCAAGGGGTGGAGCGGGATGGCGGTATCGGTGGGAGGAGCTCTGAGACAGCAGACGCACCATTTGCAGCGTCGTGGTGCCCGTGCCAGGGCCGGGGTAGGGGGCAAGGGGGTTACCATGGGCTGTGGGTTGCCGTTGGAAACAATTCCTACCTGCTCCAGAGGAATGACGAGGAAGGATCCTCCGCCAGCGCTCTCGGTGACGATGGCGAGGAACCTGGGGTTGATGGCACAGAAGTGGTTGTCATGAACGTTCTTGGTGATGGAGATGCCGTCGAAGCAGTGTTCTCGGCTGGCGGCCTTGCCGTAGACATTCCGGAACTTGGAGTTGCGGTACTGTGGGCGCCATGACATCTGGAAAGGAAGCAGAAGCGATGGTGTTAATGGAAATCTCCCCCAGGGGTAGGGGCCGGGCATCTATCACATTCTTACATCGGTACCAGACTGCGCAGTTTAAGACAATTACGGACCCACAACCTTCCAGTATTAAAGGTCACTCTTTCAGAGTCAGTAGATGTGGAGCTGGAAGAGCACAGCAGGTCAGACAGCATCCAAGGAGCAGGAAACACAACATTTCAGGCTTCACATCTATTGACTCTGACTTCTGCAGTCCTTACTGCCTCCCACTCTCTCAGAGTAGTCAGTCAGCAAGGACAGAACCTAAACTGAGTGTGTCTGTGATACCATAAATAGCTGCTAATAAACTTCAAGATATCTGTTTCAACACAAACAGAGGAACAGGAATGATGCAGGATAATATGGGAACTGGGTTTCAATATGTAAGGGTTGTTTGTCTATTACAGAGACAGGGGGAGAGAGAGAGAGAGAGAGGGAATACCCCAAGCTGATAGGCTGCCAAATTCCAAACATTCCAGAGCTTTCCAGAGGGCAGCTGGGAGGACAGCATCAATATGGTTTGCACATTTTGCCTACGTGTGAGCTGGCACAGTGATCAGTACCCATAAGGACAACGTCAGGGAAATCTTAAATAGCCCAACACTTCACCGCAGTGAAATGGGCCACTGCAGACTGCCGTACAAAGTGCTATATTTGTGTCAAGTGTGGAGCTGGACAGCAGGTTGACATCTGTGCACCCAATGAGACTGCCGTGTTGTCTACTCTTCCTCTTCCTAATCTGGTGGCTGACTGCTACTTGGCATCTGTGACTGAGCGTGAGGAAACATGTTGACTGCTTTGCCTGATTGTCTCAGATGGTATTGGTGGGCACCTTCTGGTGGCCTCCTAGAGAGGGCTCCGTCTGGCTGGGCAGGGGCTGGAAATACAGAGGGAGACAACCAGGCACCTCTGGAATATCCCAGGACGGCTTCCCCACGGGTCCCGGTCTGACACTCCTCTTCCCCCTCAATGGGCAATAGCACCTCACCCAGCCAATCAGTTGGTGTATCCATGCCTCTCAGGTGAAGGTCTTGGCACATGGGCAGTAGAAGTTGACCCTTTGAAGAGTGTGAGCTCCACCCTCCTCCTGGCTGTGGCCCCATGTCTGTGACCCTGAGCTGACTCTGATAGGATCACCCATGTAGGTGATACCCCCGAGGCTGGGGAAGGACAGGGAGGAAGGCACTGACATGGTCATCTCTGAGGTTCAGGATTGTTCCTCTTTAGAGGCAAATCCAAGGGGCTGTTAGAGAGAGAGACCTGGGGGGTGGTGTGTGGACAGTGCGCTCTTCTTTACCCTACACATCTCTGCGTACTATTGGTAAATTAGCAAGACAAATTCACCCTAACCTGCACATCCTTTTGGACTGTGGGAGGAAACCAGAGCACCCAGAGGAAACCCACACAGACACGGGGAGAATGTGCAAATTCCACAGACACAGTCACCCGAGGCTGGATTCGAACCTGGTGCTGTGAGGCAGCAGTGCTAACCACTGAGCCACCAGGTTGTTTAGAAAATATCTGTAACAAATGTGCCACACGTTCAGACGTGAACTAGGTTGGAAGCAAGACAGAACATTTAGCTCAATAGATCAATAGATACAAGAATTTACATCACATCATTCAAATCACGCCAAATCCTTTTACAGCCAACACTTACAAGTGTAGTCTTTGTTATAATTTTCTAAACTACAGTACCAAAGCTTGTACAGCAAGGCCCCAGTAATTTTCTATCATTTCAAATATTTATCTGATTTCCTTTTGAAAACGATGATTAAATATTCCATTCACCTTTTTAGTCAATGGACATGGGAACACAATACATGGCTTAGAAATGTCTTCCCTCATGCTGCCTATTTCTGTCATAATCACCATGAACTTTGTCCTGTGGTTACTTGTCCTTCTGTTCATGAAAATGGGTCTCAAACCTGCCTTAATATTGAACAGAGATGGAAATGCTGCGTTTTTCCAGCAACACATTTCCATCTCTGATCTCCAGCATCTGCAGACCTCACTTTCTCCTTAATATTGAACAGCCCTATTCAATATCATAATGACCTTCTCTGTACCAAGGAAAGCAAACTCCCAGTTTCTCCAGTCTCAGGGTTAAGTGTAGAGTAATAGGGTAGGGGTGGTTACTCTTCAGAGGGTCGGTGTGGACTTGTTGGGCCGAATGGCCTGTTTCCACACTGTAGGGATTCTATATTTCTTTCTTTTCGAATCTGGTGGCTGTGTAGAACAATGTAAGGAGAGTTGTTAGAGGCAGGAGCTACCACCTTGACTGAAGGTCTCAGTGACATACAGCTGCTTGATCTGATTGGAGGTGTTCCTGTTGGACAGTTAGAGATATCCAACCCAGCCTTTAGCCCCTTCCCCCTGCTATCCCAGCACCTCATCAACCTGCTCCCTGAAGAAGGTCAAGAGCCTCATGTTCATGCACCTGGGCACATTCATATGTAACATGCTCATCCTTACCCTTACAGGCAAAGATACAGTGACAAGGGCATGACAACACTGTGTCTGCACGCATAGATACAGAGAGAGATGGCAACCCTTAGAGCTGTGATTGGCTCAGTGTGTTACTAATACCAATGTGGTTTGGTGGGGAGGACAGTTCTGAGTTAGAGGGTTCTCAATGGAATGTGGCTTAGTGTCACTAATGAGTTAAAGTCAATGAGAAACAACAAAGCATTCTGCAATGCGTGTCCCTGAGAGCTGTTGGTCCAGAAGCCAAGTTTATGGCTGTGTCCTTGTCCCATGTCCGTTCAGATGGAAAGCTACCTGAAGGGTACATTCTCTAGGTCGTGATGAGGTCAGTGAGGTGATAGTGCAGCACGGCCGGGTGTTTGAGCTCCTTTGTGCTTTCAGAGTGAACCCTGGCATATGGGTGAGAGGTAGTGCCACTGTGGTGCCAATTGTGCAACACTGGTCGCTGCAATGAAGTGGCAGACATTGACTCAATCTGGCACGTCTCCAGTGGTAACCTCACAATGCCAGCTCACACTCTCAGAGACATGAAACATCAAGGAAAGAATGAGACACACTCTGGTTAAGGTCAGCAGGTCCTCTGTTCCCTTGTAACCCTCTCTTGAGTCACCCATGGGTACTGACCTCCTGTGGAGCCCAGACTGCCTTCCTTTGGTGGTGGCCTCCTGTTGGCACAGCCTTCCCAAATCTCCCGGCTAACCCTCAGGAGGAATCCTTACTGCCCCGCTAGGAAATTTTTTTTAAACTTGTGTTTATGTTTATGTAATGATCAGAGAAGCATATAATTGTGTAAGAGGTGATGATGGCCTAGCGGTATTATTGCTAGACTAATAATCCAGAGACTCCAGTAATGTCTGGGGTACCAGGGTTCAAATCCTGCTATGGTAGATGGTGGAATTTGAATTCAATAAATGTCTGGACTTAAAAGTCTGATGATTGCCAATTGTTGGAAAAACCCATCTGGTTCACTAATGTCCTTTTATGGAAGGAAATCTGCCATCCTTACCTGGTCTGGCCTACGTGTAACTCCAGACCCATAGCAATGTTGTTGACTCTTACCTGCCCTCTGGAACTGATAACAAATGCTGACCTAGCCAGCCCTCATCGCGTGAATGAATATTTTTTTAGAAAACCTGACCAGTGGGCTCCCCCCCCCCCCCCCCCAGGCAGAAACACTTACCACTTAATTTCAAAAAAATCCACCTCTGATAGAAAAGAGGACATTATAATCAGCCCAGAGATTTGCTGCAAGTGAATGTTGTAATTGTCCATCATTTCCTCTGGCAGCTCATTCCTGAAGAAACGTAGAGGGGTTCTCCCTAGTGTTCTGATCAATATTTATCCCACAACCTACATCATAAAAATGGATTATCTGTTGTTATCACTGTATATGTATCGGCTGTTGCATATCCTACTGTAAAGACGATAAAAATTGGACGGTATTTTATATCTGACTTTAATACCTGAGACTGAAATGGTTCTGGGAAAGGAAGAACACTGGCTTGTAAAGGCTGCAGCAATCCCTTGACCACGGGTTGGTCAAGTTTTCAACACTTTATAGCATCATCTGCACTGAGGCCAAGTGAGCACCATGTGATTCCTGCCCGTGTATCCATGGTGATGGCACTGAATCTCAGAGTTGAGGGGGTGAATAATCAGCATCACCAGAACAAAACTCCCTAAAGTGAGTCAGGATGGGATGACCATTTATTGCAATTTTTGTTTAATGATTTCAAGGCATTAATCTAATCTCTGAGATGAGACATTGAAGTTTATGCATCGCTCTCATGACTCTTAATACTGTTGGAATCCCATGTGAGATTAAAGCTGTACATCAGTCACCAAGTATCTACTAGATTAGACAATGCCTCAGGAGCTTTATTTGAATCATAGCATCTCTACAGTGCAGAGAGAGCCCATTCAGCCCATCATGTCTGCACTGACCCAGTCCATGATCCTATCCCCATAACCCTGCATTTACTACAGTCGATCCTGCACATCCCTAGACACTACAGGCAATTTCCCACGGCCAATCCACCTAACCTGCACATCTGTGGGAGGAAACCCACGCAGACATGGGGAGAATGTACAAACTTCACACAGACAGTGTCCCGAAACTGGAATCGAACCGGGGTCCCTGGTGCTGTGAGGTAGCAGTGCTAACCACTGAGCCACCGTGCCACCCCAATATGTTTAGCTCACTGCATCAGCTATCCCTTCTCTTGCAGCAAATGGAAATTTTTAAAAAAGTTCCAAAGTGTATCTCACATCATCAAGGCACCCCAATGTGTTTTGCAGTTAATGTAATTTTGGAAGTGCAGGGTGATGCAAGTGATAAAGTTGGGGGAGTGGGGGGGGGGGTTAGCACTGCTGCCTCTCAGCACCAGGGACCCCGGTTCGATTCCAGTCTCGGGACACTGTGTGTGTGGAGCTTGTACATTCTCCCAGTGTCTGCGAGGGATTCCTCCCACAGACTGAAGATGTGCAGGTTTGGGTGGATTGGCCATGGGCAATTCAAGGAGTGAATCAGATCCAGTCATTTAACCTCTTTTAGTTAGCCACGACAATTCTTTTCTGCACAAGGCCATACCTCTGCCTAATAAAAACGTAACTACTCAACGCCTACTGTACCAGCCAGGAGCCAATTACAGGGCTCTCCTGATTGACAGAAAGAGCAATTTGATTATCATTTCACTGCAGTTAGCAGATAAAGAGACAACATCAGGCAGATACACGTGGGCACAAGGCTAAGAGGAGTCCTGATGAAGGGCTTTTGCCCGAAACGTCAATTTCGAAGCTCCTTGGATGCTGCCTGAACTGCTGTGCTCTTCCAGCACCACTAATCCAGAATCTGGTTTCCAGCATCTACAGTCATTGTTTTTACCTAAGAGGAGATAGTGCCTGGTACAATAGATGAAAGAACTCTCTAGTTTAAAGTTCTTGGGTTAGAGTCTCATTCCCAAGACACCCAGTTGTTTAATTGGAGCCCAGTCTTCAGCTGGAATGAAGAATCCAGGTGTCCTTTGAGCTCTCAGTGTTCTGGTGTTTCTTTTAAAGATCAGTTATGTCACGGGGCATTTTTCTTCCTTCGCGAGAGACTGAGAGAAGCCTTTATCTCGCTAGTACCAGTCACAAATCCATCTCTAGTGTTCGGCCACAAAGTGCTTCTTGAGAGATGAGCTGGTTTTGGGTAATCGACCTGTGGAAGTTGTACTTGTTCAGGTTCAATCATTGGAGGTGAGGTTACAACTTTCAATACAATGAAAATTCACTAAAGGGTGGAAATAAAAACACCTGCAACACTTTAGCGGCATCTGATAAACTGCAGTTTTGGTTCATACTATCTTTTTTCCAGACTTGACCAACCTGTGATCAAGGGATTGCTGCAGCCTTTACAGGCCAGTGTTCTTTCTATTCAAAACCATTTCAGTATTAAAGTCAAGTTTTTATCATCTTTACAGTAGGGGGGGCAGTACATTGGCTCAGTGGTTAGCACTACTGCCTCACAGCGCCAGGGACCTAAGTTCGATTTCAGCCTCGGGCAACTACTTGTGTGGGTTTTCTTCCACAATCCAAAGATGTGCAGGTTAGGTGAATTGGCCAGACTAAATTGCCCACGGTGTTCAGGGATGTGTAGGTTAGGTGTATTAGTCAGAGGTAAATATAGGGCAGGGGAATGGGTCTGGGTGGGTTACTCTTTGGAGGGTTGGTGTGGATTTGTTGGGCTGAAGGGCCTGTTTCCACACTGTAGGGATTCTTTGATATGTAACAGCCAATATAGACACACAGTGATTACACCAGATATTTTTATGATGTTGGCTGAGAGATAAATATTAATCAGGACACTGGGGAAAACCCTCTACATTTCTTCAGGAACAAGCTACTAGAGGAAGTGGTGGACAATGACAACATTTAAAAGGCTTCTGGATGGGTACATGAATAGGAAGGGTTGAGAGGGATATGGGA
>NC_057722.1:7910439-7911836 GCF_004010195.1 Chiloscyllium plagiosum | reverse complement strand
TATTCTCAGCTCGTCCCCCTACACTATCCCATCATCATCCATGTGCTTATCTAAGGATTGTTTAAATCTCCCTAATGTAGCTGAGTTAACTACATTAGCAGGTAGGGCATTCCACACCCTTACCACTCTCTGCGTAAAGAACCTGCCTCTGACATCTGTCTTGAATCTATCACCCCTCAATTTGTAGTTATGCCCCCTCGTACAAGCTGACATCATCATCCTAAGAAAAAGACTTTCACTGTCTACCCTATCTAATCGTCTGATCATCTTGTATGTCGCTATCAAATCCCCTCTTAGCCTTCTTCTTTCCAATGAGAACAGATCCAAATCTCTTAGTCTTTCCTCATAAGACCTTCCCTCCAGACCAGGCAACATCCTGGTAAATCTCCTCTGCACCTTTTCCAATGCTTTCACATCATTCCTGAAATATGGGGACCAGAACTGTACACAATATTCTAAGTGTGGCCGCATCAGCGTTTTGTACAGTTGCAGCATGATATTGCGGTTCCGGAACTCAATCCCTCTATGAATGAAACCATATGCCTTCTTAACAGCACTATCCACCTGGGTGGCAACTTTCAGGGATCTATGTACATGGACTCCAAGATCCCTCTGTACATCCACACTACCAAGAATCTTTCCATCGACCCAGTACCCTGCCTTCCTGTTAGTCTTCCCAAAGTGCATTACGTCACATTTAGCTGCATTGAACTCCATTTGCCACCTCTCAGCCCAATTCTGCAATTTATCCAAGTTCCCCTGCAACCTGTAACATTCTTCCACACTGTCCACTACTCCACCAGAATGATCAATTGAAATTGGGTATTTTTGCATTCGTCCCAGTGAACAGAAGACAAAGACAAAAGTTTAGGAACACACCTCTCTTTAAACAATATTCTGTATGACCAAGCAACTCTAAATAATGGGGGATGCATTCCCAGCCTGGAAAATAAGGTGAGGCTTGCTCTGGTATCATGACGATTAAAGGGTACCTCATGCTACATGGTGCTCACACAACTGGAGGGTCTCACAGTTACAGTCTCCCGGCTTACTGGAGGTGGGGGTGGGGGAGGGGAGAGACAGAAACTCAGATCAAAAAAAGACCTCATGAAAAAATTACTTCCAGCAGATGTTAGAAACTCTCCTCCAGCTGTGCAAGGAGGAGAAGTTATTTGGCAGTCAAAGAAAATAAGAAATTAGTGGGGAGGGGAGAGACAGAAACTCAGATCAAAAAAAGACCTCATGAAAAATTTACTTCCAGCAGATGTTAGAAACTCTCCTCCAGCTGTGCAAGGAGGAGAAGTTATTTGGCAGTCAAAGAAAATAAGAAATTAGCCATGTATTTTTTTTTGAAAATGGCCTCCTCTACCGTGACTGTTCTTTCTCACAGTTATGCA
>NC_057722.1:7893137-7909939 GCF_004010195.1 Chiloscyllium plagiosum | reverse complement strand
CGATTGGTTGAACTGGTCCTCACCCTCAAGAACTTCTCCTTCAAATTCTCCCACTTCCTACAGATTAAAGGTGTAGCCATGGGCCCCAGCTATGCCTGCTTTCTCTTCTGGAACATGGAACAGTCCATCTTCCGTAGTTACATTGGCACTATTCCCCACCTTTTCCTCCACTACGTTGATGACTGTATTGGAGCCACCTCGTGCTCCCATGAGCTGGTTGAATAGTTCATTACCTTCATGAATACCTTCCACCCTGACCTGAAGTTCATCTGGACCATCTCAGACACCTCCCTCCCCTTCTTGGACCTCTCCGTCTCCATTTCCAGCGACCAACTCAACATGACAACTACTTCAAACTCACCAACTCCCACAGCTGCCTGGAAGACATCTCTTCCCACTACCCCCTCCTGTAAAAACACTATCCTTTATTCCCAATTTCTCCGCCTCCACTACATCTGCTCCCAGGAGGAGCAATTCCATTCCAGAACACCCAGGTGGCCTCCGACTTCAAGGACTGCAATTTCCCCTCCAACGTGGTCAACAATGCCCCCACGTCCATCTCCTCCACTTCCTGATCTCTGCCCTTGAACCCCACCCCACACCTCCCCCTTCACCTCATCCCTCACCTCCATCCAAGGCCCCAAAGGATCTTTCCACATCTGACAGAGATTTTCCTGGACATCCACCCACCTCATCTACTGTGTCCGTTGCTTTTGATGTGGTCTCCTCTACACTGGGGAGACAGGACGCCAACTCACGGAACGTTTCAGAGAACATCTCTGGGGCATACGCTCCAAACAACCTCACTGCCCTGTGGCCAAACACTTCAACTTCCCCTCCCATTCTGCCAAGGACACGCAAGTACTGGGCCTCCGCCAGCGTCAAATCAAAGCCACGTGATGCCTGGAGAAAGAATGCCTCATCTTCCACCTTAGGACCCTCCAACCATACAGGATCAACGTCGGCTTCACTAATTTCGTCATCTCCCAGCTTCCCACCTCATCCCAGATCCAAACCTCCAACTTGGCACCACCATCTTGACCTGTCCTACCTGTCCATCTTCTTTCCCACCTATCCACTCTAACCTATCACCATCACCCCCCTACCTGTTTCTACCTATCGCCTTCCAAACTACCTTCCTCCCAGTCCCACCCCCTATTTGTCTGTTAGACTCCTTCCCAACCCTCACATTCCTGATGAAGGGCTTATCCCCGAAATGTTGACTCGCCTGCTCCTCAGATGCTGCCTAATCTGCTGCACTTTTCCAGTGCCACACTGTTTGACTCTGATCTCCAGCATCTGCAGTCCTCACTTTCTCCTTGGGAAGGTGGTGGTGAGTTGCTTTCTTGAGCTGCTGCAGTCTATATGTTGTAGGTAGTTCCACGATGCCATTACGGAGGGAATTCCAGGATTTTGACCAAGTGACAGTGAAGGAACGCCGAGATATTTCTAAATCGGGATGGTGAGTGGTTTGAGGGGGCATTGAAGGTGATGGTGTTCCCATATATCTGCTATCATCTGGAGAGAAATCCTCTGAGAAACATGAGGAAAATAGCACTTTGCCAAAATATGGTAAGATTCAGCACAAAGTATTTAGTCATGATCACATATTTTGTTTGTGGGAGCTTGCTGTGAGAACATTGGCTGCTGTATTTCCTGCTGCAGTGACTCATCTCCAAAGTTTGGTTCTTAAGTATTCTGACAGTCATGGGAGATTCTACGTAAAGGCAAGATTTTCTTTCTCTTCTCTTCATATTTAAGCTTGAAGAGTAAAGTCCACACTTATTGACCAGTCTTATCATAATACTGAAAGATATGTGTCTAAATTGGACAATATGGGTTTCAGTGTCATGCAGCTCTTAGACTGTGTTGGGCATCACAGCAGAAACCCAATCCAGTCAGTATCAGACATCCAAGCCAAACAGCCTGAATTTCAGTCAGGAAATGGAATCTCTTCAATTTCTATTCCCCACATCAGCTTGCGTGCCATTGAGGTCATTCATGACACCTCTGTCCTATCTGAGAACTGCTCAGAACACAACCAAGATGGTCTACTTCCACATCAATTTTGTCAAATGGGGGACATATTGCACATTAGCCAATAGTCACTATGCTGCATTAAGGCGATCATTCTCTGCCAGCCATGCTTTGTATCATGTGAACACAAAGTTCTTTCAGTACTTTGGAACCTGACCCATTGATTATCTGAGGTAATGATTAGCCAAGAGCCTTTTTGTGAATCATTCACCAGATAAAACAGACAAACCTTCTCATCTCAGAGTCGAGACTAATGCAGCAGCAAATACGTCCCCACAAGTAGCAATGACTTTGATGATCTATCATAGGGCTTCTCTGCGCTTGTCTTAGGTGAAGTTCAATACCAGCAATTTCTTCATGGTTAAAGATATTGCTCTAAACTTCCCTCCTATCATTTCTTGATCTCTGCCGGTGGTTGACCCCTTTCTGACTGAGCTAGGTGACCATAGTCTCAGCAATAAGTGTTATAGAGTCAGAGAGTCAGACAGCATGGAAACAGTCGCTTCAGTCCAACCAGTCCATGCTGCACATGATCCCAAACTAAGCTAGCCCAACCTGCCTGCTTCTGGTGCATATCCCTCCAAACCTTTCCTATTCATTTATGTATCCAAATGTCTTTTAAATGTTGTAACTGTACCTGCATCCACCACTTCCTCAGGAAGTTCATTCCACATGAAAACCACCCTCTGTGTAAAAAATATGCCCCTTGTACCTTTTTTAAATCTCTCTCCTCTCACCTTAAAAATGTGCTCCCTCGTCTTGAATTCCCCCTTCCTAGGGAAAAGACAACTATCGTTAACTCTATCGATTTGGCTATTCTGTCATGATGTGCATTACAGGTGAGCCCAAGGTTTAACTGATAGACCTATATAAGACCTATTCTAAGTCATTTGACAAGCGGTGTTCTATCCCATTGTACACCAGCCTGGGAAGATTTTTCTTCATCACAATATTACTGAATTAGCAAATCTTGAGGTTCTAAGCCCAGATCGCTTCTGTTGATAGTTAATAAAAAAAAGAGGCGCTGTGCAGCACTGTGTGTGTGGATTTTATTGGTCACCACATCCTTTGGGTCTGGGCAGGTATCACGAAATAGTGTATTTTTCAATCCGGGGCTTTATAACATCGAAAGGGGTGGACAGAAAATCAAAGATTGGCACAATCCTGGGCATTACACTCATGGTATGGACCATGGACAATGCAGCAGGAATTTCATCCCACCACTGACTGATCGAGATCATCGCCACCACCACTGCTCCAGCTGAGTTATGAAAATACCCAAAATAGAAATGGTGGAAACATTCAGAAGAACTTATCGATGCAGTATTGCTCGGAGGACTCTTAGACGGAGAAATGCATATAACACACAAATGAATGAATATCTTTCTTTGTTCATGTGATGTGGGCATCACTACCTGGGACAGCTTTTATCACCCATGGGGCAGTTATGAGTCATTAGTGTGGGTCTGGAGTCACATGCAGTCTAGACCAGGTAAGGCCAGCACTTTCCCTCCCTAAAGGACAGAAGTGAACCAGATGGGTTCTTACCCAACAACCAATCCGTGGCCATCATTAGCCTCTTAGTTCCAGATTTTTATTGAATTCAAATCCCACGATCTGCTGTAGCAGGAATTGAGCCCAGTTCCCCAGAACATCACCTAATCCTCTGGATTAATAAACTAGCAATAATACCACTAGGCTATCACTCCCTCTTATGCAATTTATATAGATTGCAAATGAAATAGAAACTGTTTGATCATTGGAACCTTTCACCTTATATCATTCCCTTAGGAATGGGTTGAATTAGATCCTTTGGGGTAAGGTTTGGCCTTCCTACTTTGTTGATGTGCATACCGAGAAAGAAAGCCATACATTTACATAATGAATTAAATTATCTCGGGCTGCACCAGAGAGCTTTAAAGCCATTAAGTTTTTTTTTAATGTAGCTGTTGTTAAAGCCCATTTGTGCTCAGCAAGCTCCCACCAACAGCAGTGAAATAAATATCAGGCATTCTGTTGAATTAAAGCTGCGGGAAATAAACTCAAGAAATGCTGGAGAAACTCAGTAGGTCTGGCAGCATCTATGGAGAGAGAATCCAAGTTAATATTTCAAGCACAAAAAAACCCTGAAATTGCTGGAAAAACCCAGCAGGTCTGGCAGCACTGGCGGAGAGAAATCACAGTTAATTTTTCAGTTCCAGTGACCCTTCTTCAGAATGTGGGTCACTGGACCCGAAATGTTAAGTCTGCTTTCTCTCCACAGGTGCTGCTGAGTTTTTCCAGCAATTTCAGCTTTTGTTTCAGAGTTCCAGCATTGGCAATTCTTTCGGGTTTTTTTTGTTATTTAGTATTTGGCTCTTGTCTGGAGCAGTTACTCTGTTTTTCAATGATGTTGGTTAAGGAATAGATAATAGCCAGGGGAGCAATGGAAAACTCACCTACTCTTGTTGAAAACAGTCTGATGGGGGCTTTGAGGTCCTCTGGAGAGGGCAGATGCGGGCTCAATAAAATGTCTGATCTGAAACACAGCACCTCTGACAAAGTCAATGTTTACCAATAGCCAACAAGGCGAAAGAGGTACACTTACACTGGATTTGGCTTTGAGCCACTATCTAACACCCCTTTCTTTTGATTCACTCTCTAAAGTGCATTAGTCACATGATTAGTTGTTTTCTTGTTCAGGTAACTTAATGTACCATGTAATTAAACATTCACAGGAACAGGCCGCCAGGGAGTGGGAAGAATGGCTGAATTCAATTTCAGGTTTTCATTATCAGATGCCCTACAGTATGGAAACAGGCCCTTTAGTCCAACAAGTCGACACTGACCCCCCGAAGAGTAACCCATTCTGACCCATTCCCCTACCCTATATTTACCCTGACTTATGCACCTGACACTACGGGCAATTTAGCATGGCCAATTCTCCAAACCTACACATCTTTGGATTTTGGGAGGAAACCAGAGTAACCCACACAGACACGGGGAGAATGTCACACAGACGGTTGCCCGAGGCGGAAATCGAACCCAGGTACCTGGCACTGTGAGGCACTGAGCCACCATGACATCTCATGTGCAGGAAGGCAACTCAAAGTATGTTGCCTGAAGGAAGACAAAACATAAGTATTGGTGCAATGGAAAAGAGGGAGGAGTAAAAAACAGGCTTTCATTTTAATAGTGCCTTTCATGACTTCATGACATCACAAAGCACTTCAAGCCGTTAAGGGACTTTTAACACATGGACATATCGATAATGTAGCAGAGCCCTGGTTTTTCCATTCACCTGACCATAGTTTCACATCCAGACCCCACTCTATGAAACTTCCTATTCAATGAAAGAGTACTGTCATCTCTGGTGGTTTCACATTAGTCTCCTTGTAGCAATAGAAAACAATAAATTTGACATTGTGGGGACAGAAGAGGATGCGGTGTAGTTAATTTTTAACATCTGAAAGCTCTTCTCTCTTCTTTCTGTTCAAAGTCTAAATGTGAGCAGTAATTTCCTAGCACAATACATCATGCTATTTACAGTTACCAAGAACCAACACAGTGAATTCAATGATCTGAAGATGGAGTAATCTTTAACCCTTTGGAATCCCTTTCGCTTTATGCCCTTTGTTTGTGACTCCACTAATGTTATGCTTAAAGCCTTTTTAATAGCTTGGACATGTTGGGTAACAATTGGTAGGTCTTACCAGCTTTTCAGGCATGCATTGGGTACAAAATTACCAATTAAATGGTCAGATGTCCTGTGGATAATTTGTACAATGGTTGATCCAATCAGTAAATTGTGGGGCACAGTTGTTAGGTCCCTTCAATGTGTTAAAAGTATCTACAACCTATGGAAAAACTGCTTTTCAAAATTAGTTCCCAAGGATTCCTTGCAGTCAGCAGGTGTAGGTAACTCTGAGACACTAATCCATACATCTGTCTTTTTAATCGCTACATAATCTGTGTTGTTTGAAGGATCAGGTTTCTCAAGTTTTCCTTGACTCTGTTCAGAATGCAAAGGTAACTAATTGGCCTCCTTCTTCCTTGTGCATATTAGAATGGTCCATAGTTTGACAGTCCAACAATGTTTTACTCTCCAGTTTACCTCCCCCCTACAGGGAATCTACCAGGCCTTTATCACTTGCCTAGAACACCATTGAGAATGGGAACATAACATTGCACAAATTACAACTCCAGTGCAATAGCTCCTTGAATTGTCACATCACAAATCTAAGCATCAATGCTGCCATTCTGAGTCTTGAAATTTTAATTAAGCCACTGTACCCGCAGTGTTGGGTGGGAGGGTTGGTAGCAGGCAAGTTTAGGATTGACAGGTTGACAGTGAGCAGGCTGGCTGTGAACTGGAATTGCTTAAACTAAGAGTATTTCACAAAGAAATGAAGAGACAAAATAAAGGACAGTTTTATTGAGAGATTGAACGGAACTAGCAGGAAAACAACTCGATGAAATGTGATACAGATCTTACATGAGATACGATGTGCAGGTTAGGTGAATTGGCTATGCTAAATTGCCCATAGTGATCAGGGATGTGTAGGTGCTTTGGTCAGGGGTAGGGGCATTCGGAATGTAGGGTGGAAGAATAGGTCTGGGTGGGTTACTCTTCGGAGGGTTGGTGTGGATTTGTTGGGCCGAAGGGCCTGTTTCCACACTGTAGGGATTCTGTGATTCTATGACTCATAAATAGAGAGAATTGAATAGAAAGTTAAAGAGAAATGTTAGAAAGGAATTGAAATACAGCTACAGAAAGAGAATTAATTAGTTTTGCTCAGGTGAACTATTTTATTATCCGTCTGAGGTGACCGCAATTGGATATATGTATGGTAAAGGTACAGTGATGGACAGCTCCAATTAAAATATCCATTATTTTTTTTTTTACATTGTATAATGCTCCTGTCATTATGATCAAGTATACTCTGTCTCATCTTGGGGAACGCTGAGGGAGAACTATTAGTTTGAAACCATTGAGTTTATGGTTCTGTTAAAACAGCTGAAATATCAACATGCCAAGTGTTTGAAAGCTAGTGTTTACACATTGTAACATCAGGCCTTAACAATCTTTTGAAAATTTGTATGCTGTAAACCTCTCTGCTATTGAGTCATTCTTTGCTTTGTCCTTGCTAATTCAATCAAGGATTGACCTTCCACATTATCTCGTCTCTATCCAGCCTCAGAGAGTTTTTTTTTCTTCAAATGTCCCAGTCTCCATTTCAGAAGTGGACCTTATGATTAGAAACTGACCTAACTTGGTTGAAGCTTAAAAATATAAAGATGGAGCACTGTCTCTGTCAAATAGATGTGACCAAGTCAACCTCTGACCTCACAGGAACGGAATTACATTAGATCCATGGCTGATACTTTCAAACTGATTGAATTCAGGGAAACTTGCCATTTCCCAAGGATTACAATTCATTTGAAAAGTACAAAGTTAAAAATCATACAACATCAGGTTATAGTCCAACAGGTTTAATTGGAAGCACTAGCTTTTGGAGAACTGCTCCTTTATCAACCATCTAATGAAGGAGGAGTGCTTTGAAAGCTAGTGTGCTTCCAATTAAACCTGTTGGACTATAACCTGGTGTTATGTGATTTTTAACTTTGTGTACCCCAGTCCAACATCGGCATCTTCAAATCATTTGGAAAGTAGCCCTGTTATCCAGGCTGATGCCATTCTCCTAGGTCTTCAATGATGAAGACGCCGTAACTACCATATCTCACCAACATGTGAAACTCTCTTTTCCGTCTACCTTGCGTCTACCATCTCCACCAATCATTCAAACATCACTGTGTATCAGGAACTCTGTTATGGGCCATCTGTATATTGTTCCTTTAAATTTGTGACATCTTGTTACAAACTAACTAACCCAAAGACACACTTACAAAATCCTACATCTGCTGTATAAGGAGGAGTTTATGAAAACAGTCCAGGCCAGCCCATTCAAACGTAGCATGTGGTGTTTCAATTACATTCCTTATATGAAGACTCCATCCTTCAATGCTCAGTAGATTTCATATCTCTTCCCATACATGCAGCACCCATCAGTTACCAAAACACTAACACGAAACAAATTGTAAATATTGTCTGACTGTTTACCCTTGTCACTGTGTTAATGACTCACCCGCGCAAGGTAGTTGATAATGAGTTGTCATTGAGTTAATACTCAGTCTGCGTAAGCTACCCATATCACCAGTCTCACTTTCTGATTCTTGTTAAGCATAGGCTTTACATGGGAATATTTGAGCCAGTCAATTAACACTGACGTTATCCAGTGACCAGAAAGGCACGGTTAGCCTGAGCATACCATCTGACTGAGTTGAAGGGATGAAGCTGGAATGAAGACGTGCCCTAGGATAGGAACCTAAACACTGTTTTTTTTAAATATCATATTAGTACAAGACATGAGATATGTTTTAAAAACTTACTGATTACAGATATCAGAGTACTTGCTTTTTCTTGTTGGGTTTCACAATAGGGGAATCATCTTTCACACAGGTCAGCTGGGAATGCACATCGAAACAAGTTAGAAACATAGAACACAGAAAATAAGAGCAACAGCACGCCATTTGGCCTTCCAACATTCGGTATGATTATGGACGATCATCCTACCCCTTCATGCAAATATTCACTGTTGTAGCCTCATCTGCTTGATTCCACAGGCTAGATGAGATTGAAGTTCACAAGGAGGAGGTGTTAGCAATCCTGGAAAGTGTGAAAATGGGGCCAGAAGGGATTTATCCTAGGATTCTCTGGGAGGCCAGGAAGGAGATTGCAGAGCCTTTGGCTTTGATCTTTATGTTGTCATTGTCTACAGGAATAGTGCCAGAAGACTGGAGGATAGCAAATGTTAACCCCTTGTTCAAGAAGGGGAATAGAGACAACCCTGGTAATTATAGACCAGTGAGCCTTACTTCACTTGTGGGTAAAATGTTGGAAAAGGTTACAAGAGATAGGATTTATCATCATCTAGAAAGGAATCACTTAATTAGGGATAGTCAACACAGTTTTGTGTAGGGTAGGTCATGCCTCACAAATCTTATTGAGTTCTTTGAGAAGGTGACCAAACAGGTGGATGAGGGTAAAGCAGTTGATATGGTATAAATGGATTTTGGTAAGGCATTTGATAAGGTTCCCCACGTTAGGTTATTGCACAAAATATGGAGGCATGGGATTGAGGGTGATTTAGCAGTTTGGATCAGAAATTGGCTAGCCGAAAGAAGGCAGAGGATGGTGGTTGATGAGAAATGTTCACCCTGGAGTTCAGTTTCTAGTGGTGTACCGTAAGGATTGGTTTTCGGGCCACTGCTGTTTGTCATTCTTATAAATGACCTGGATGAGGGCATCGAAGGATAGGTTAGTAAATTTGCGGATGATACTAAGATCGGTGCAGTTGTGGATCATGCCGAAGGATGTTGCAGGTTACAGACAGATAAGCTCCAGAGCTAGGCTGAGAGGTGCAAATGGAGATTAATGTGGAAAAGTGCGAGGTGATTCACTTTGGAAGGAGTATTGGGCTAATGGTAAGATTCTTGGGAGTGTAGATGAATAGAGAGATCTCAGTGTCCATGTATATAGACCCCTGAAAGTTGCCACCCAGGTTGATAGTGTTGTAAGGAAGGCATATGGTATGTTAGCTTTTATTGGTAGAGGGATTGAGTTTCAGAGTCATGAGGTTATGCTGCAGCTGTTCAAAATTCTGGTGCAATCGCACCTGGAGTATTGTATATTGTTCGAGTCACCACATTGTAGGAAGGATGTGGAAGCTTTGGAAAGGGTTCAGCGGCGAATTACCAGGATGTTGCCTGGTATGGAGGGAAAGTCTTACGAGGAAAGGCAGATGGACTTGAGGTTGTTTTCATTAGAGAGAAGAAGGTTCAGAGGTGACTTAATTGAGACATATAAGATAATCAGCGGGTTAGATCGGGTGGACAGTGAGAGCCTTTTTCCGAGGATGGTGATGACTAGCACAAGGGGACATAGCTTTAGATTGAGGGATGATAAATATAGGACAGATGGCAGAGGTGGTTTCTTTACTCAGAGAGTAGTAGGGGTGTGGAACGTACTGCCTGCAACAGGTGTAAACTCACCAACTTTAAGGGCATTTAAATGGTCACTGGAATGACATATGGATGAAAAAGGAATTGTGGAGGTTAGAGGGCTTCAGATTTGTTCAGTGGGTCACTGCAACATCGAGGGCCGAAGGGTCTGTACTGCGCTGTAATGTTCTATGTTCTAGGCTCACCACTCTCTGGGTGAAGAAATCTCTTCCCATCTTTGTCCCTAATGGTCCACCATGTATGCTTATGCTGTGGTCCCTGGTCATCAGGAACATCCTGCATTTAAACTGTCTGGTCTTTTAGAATTTTTTCATTTATTTTATAATTCATTTCTATTAAATGCCAGAGACTGCATCATTGGTAGTTGAATTAGAGTTTGTGGGTAATGAATTAGGTTGCAATGACAGGGACAAAATTGGACAGCTCTTTCAAAAAACCTAACAGCTGAACGATGCATGAATGGCGCCATTCTGTGATTCTCTGATTCAAGGACACCAACAACCACTTACAATCTTCTTTTAAAAGAAAGGTCATGATTCAATTAGACTGAAATGAATGATGCAATCAGTAGATTCCAGATACAATAACTCTATTGAATGGAACTGCAGGCAGCTGTGACTGTCGCAATGCATTCTGGGTAGCCATAGAAATTGTCAATTATCTGAGTGAAACAGAAAAGGGTTCCTAGTATGTTAAATAACCCTGAATGGAAGAAGAGAAGTACTCTTTGAGGAGGTAACAAGCAAGTGAGACAAAGAAGAGCCAGTGGATGTGATTTGGATTTCCAGAAAGTCTTTGACAAGTTGCTGCACAGGAGGCTGCTAAATAAGATAAGAGCCCATGGTGTTAGTAGCAAGGTACTGGCAAGTATAGAGGATTGGCTGACTGGCAGAAGGCAGAGGGTAGGGATAAAGGGTCTTTTTCAGGCTGGCTGTTGATGATTCATGTGGTCAGTGTTGGGACCACAGCTATTCACATACCACATTCTAGATGAAGGGACTGAGGGTATTGATGCTAAGTTTGCAGATGATACAAAGGTAGGTGGAGAGACAGGTAGTATTGAACAGGCTGCATAAGGACTTGGACAGGCTAACAGAGTGGGCAAGGAAGTAGGAGATGGAATACAATGTGGGAAAGAGTGAGGTTATGCACTTTGGTAGGGAGAATAGAGCCATCGACCAATGTCAAAATGGGGACAGGCATCAGAAATCTGAAGCACTAAGGGACTTGGAGGTCCTGGTTCAGGATTCTCTTAAGGTTAACAAATGAAAGACAAATGGGAAGGCAAATGCAATGTTAGCATTCATTTCAAAAGGGCCAGATTGCAAGCGCAGGTATGCACTGCTGAGGCTGTACAAGTCTTTGGTCAGACCTTTTTTGAGAAGGTGACCAAACAAGTAGATGAGACTTCCTTGCCCACTTTGTTAGCCTGTCCAAGTCCTTCTACAGCCTGTTCAATACTACCTGTCCCTTCACCTACCTTTGTATCATCAGGTAGATGAGAGCAAACCGGTTGATGTGGTGTGTGTGGATTTCAGCAAGGAATTCAATAAGTTCCCCACAGTAGGCTATTGTACAAAATGCGGAGGAGTGGGATTGTGGGAGATATAGCAGTTTGGATCAATAATTGGGTTGCTGAAAGAAGACAGACGGTGGTGGTTGATGGGAAATGTTCATCCTGAAGTCCTGTTACCAGTGATGTACCGCAAGGGTCGGTGTTGGGTCCACTGCTGTTTGTCATTTTTATAAAAAACCTGGATGAGGGCTTAGAAGGGTGGGTTAGTAAATTTGCAGATGACACAAAGGTCGTGGATCGTGACGAAGGATGTTGTGGGTTACAGAGACACATAAGTAAGCTGCAGAGCTGGGCTGAGAGGTGGCAAATAGAGTTTAATGCAGACAAGTGTGAGGTGATTCACTTTGGTCGGAGTAACCGGAATGCAAAGTACTGGGCTAATGGTAAGATTCTTGGTAGTGTAGATGAGCATGGAGATCTCGGTGTCCATGTACACAGATCCTTGAAAGTTGCCACCCAGGTTGACAGGGTTGTTAAGAAGGCATACAATGTTTTAGCTTTTATTAACAGAGAGATCAAATTCCGGAACCATGAGGTTATGCTACAGCTATACAAGACTCTGGTGCGACCGCACTTGAAGTATTGTGTGCAGTTCTGGTCACCACATTATAAGAAGGATGTGGAAGCTTTGGAAAGAGTGCAGAGGAGATTTACTAGGATGTTGCCTGGTATGGAGGAAGGTCTTACGAGGAAAGGCTGAGGAACTTGAGGCTGTTTTCATTGGAGAGCAGAAGGTTGAGAGGTGACTTAATAGAGACATATAAGATAATAGGGTGGACAGGGAGAGCCTTTTTCCAAGTATGGTGATGATGAGCACGAGGGGGCATAGCTTTAAATTGAGGGGTGATAGATATAGGACAGATGTCAGAGGTAGTTTCTTTACTCAGAGAGTAGTAAGGGTCTGGAATGCTTTGCCTGCAACGGTAGTAGATTCGCCAACTTTAAGCGCATTTAAGTCGTCATTGGACAAGCATATGGACGTACATGGAATAGTGTAGGTTAGATGTGCTTCAGATTGGTATGACTGGTTGGTGCAACATTGAGGGCCGAAGGGCCTGTACTGTGCTGTAATGTTCTGTGTTCTAGTGTTTGGAATGTGGTAAGCAGTTTTGGGCCCTGTATTTAAGGAAGGATGTGTTGATGTTACAGGAGGATCCAGAGGGGAATCACAAGAATGAGCACGGTGGCGAAGGGCTTGTCATATGAGGAGTGGTTGAGGACTTTGAGTCTGTACTTTTTTTTACCTCCAAGATGGCGGTGCTGGCAAGCTGGCAGCATTCGGGTTCCTGAGCCTGTTCGCTCCAAACGGTCGCTTCCTCCCTTCTTTCCTGACCCTTTGTTGCCTTCCTTACTTTTCTTTTCCTTCATCTTCTTCCTGTCGGCGGCTGCAGAGAAGGTGACATCGCGGAGGAGGTTGGCCAGAGCGGCACACTTGGTGAGGTAGCAGCCTGGCCAGGGATTCCTGGTTGCGAGGTGTGTGTGGGCCCAGCACGGGACCCAGAATTAGTCACCTGTTGGCAAGGTGAGCCAAGCGAAGAAGTGATGACATGTTTAGAGCGATGACTCTGACATTGGTGGTTCCAGTACAGGTAGCGGAGGGCTGGCAGCGCAGGTGTCATTGGTTAGCCGGCTCAGGGCTCATGGTGGAGGTGGTGCAACAGAGATGGACTTTCTTTCAGCTTTATCTTTTTATTCTTAAAATGGCACTGGACTGGGGCGACAGTTGAAGCTTTTCACTAGACTTAACTGTGCTGTTCATTGTGGAGTACAGTGACAGGAAATCATTTATGTATTACTGGATGGAGTTGAGAAGGATGAGTGGGAATTTTGCTGAATACTAAGAGGCCTGATAGATTATTTGTGGAGATCAACCACAGAAACCATTGGAAAGGCTCAGCAGATCTGGCAGCATCTGCGGAGAGAAACCAGAGTTAACATTTCGATTCTGGATTGGTGGTGCTGGAAGAGAACAGCAGTTCAGGCAGCATCCGAGGAGCAGTAAAATCGACGTTGCAGGCAAAAGGCCTGCATCAGGGATACAGCTGACCCTTCCTCAGAACCCTGTGGAGAAGATGTTTCTACCATTTAGGAGCGACTAGGACTGACAGCCTCAGGGTGAAGGGATGACCCTTCAGAACTGAGATGAGAAAGAATTTATTTTCAGCCAGAGGGTGGTGACTCTGTGGAGCTCATTGCCAGAGAAGGCTGTGGAAGGCCAAGTCATTGAAAATCTTTATGACAGAAATTGATAGGTTCTTGATGGGTAGGGGATAAAAGTTTATGTGGACAAGGCTGGAGAATGGGATTAAAAAACGTATCACCCATGATCAAATGGGGAGCAGACTTAATCGGCCTAATGGTCTTATTCGGCTTCTATATCTTATGGTGTATTTTTGAACGGCACATGTACAATGTATAGAAAAGGAAAACATTCTCAACATTGTTGTAAGGTGAAATATTAATTCCTAATATCTTCAGTTGCAATTGAGTCAAAAACTTTTAAAGTTTGTTTGTACAAAGAAGAAAAGATTTCTGCCAAATCTTTCGTGACCAGAGGACACCTCAAAGCATTTGACAGTCATTGAAATGTGACCCCTGTTGCAAGGTAGGAACTGTGGCAAACAATCTGCTGCAAGGGTTCATTAAAGCATTAGATCAGATCACCTATATTAAAGACACATGTCGAAGGACAGCGCATATGCTGTTTGGAATAATATAATGGGATCTTTTAGATCCACCCCAGTTGCATTTGGGAGACCTGCTCTGCTTTTTACACCTTCTTGAATCGTGTGTCCAGACAGACCACCGCGGTGAGACCACCCGAAGATCAGAACCAGTCCTAGATGAGAGGGGAAGCCCTAATCGATGGCTGGAGATCCTGAAACATCAGCCAACCCTCAAAGACCAAGGAACAGCCTGTCTCAACCTTACTGAACTGGTACGACCAGTCTTTTCAAACAAACAGATCAAAACCAGCAGTGGGAACTTGTTGATAGGATGTAACAAATCCTCAGAAGTGCATGGCAGAAGGAGATAGCTAGTGTAGATTTGAGACTGTAACAGATTCAGGACTGCTGACTGAAGAGTCCTGTGAAGAGATTGAGAGTGTTTAATTAAAATACTACAGCCTGGTGGATGTTGTTTTTCTTTGATTAAGTGTTCAATGAAATTATGTTGGATGTTCCCCTGACTCTTGCCCCTTTTGTCTGTCTCACTGTGGAATGTGCCTGAGTTAAAAAGGGTTATTATGAACTGGTCAATATTAGTCAGGTAACGTTTATCCATCTTTCACTTTCCAACATCCTCTTGGTGCAGCAATGGTTCCATTGCTGTGACAGAGGCCCTTTGCCACTGGGAGCACCCTCTGTTCCTCATGAAGCATGTGTCAAAGAGAGCTGGCATGGAAACCTGGAGATACGTAATATATTTACTCCCCATCCATCAGCAACATAAACAAGAGGCATGAACTTACACTCAATTGGTCCAAATAGCTCGATCTGCCATCCAGTGGTCGACCAAGCCCCTGGGTTGCTTGCACCAGGAAATTAGAACTCCCCTCCTAATGCATCCCCCTGCTATATTGTGAGCCCTCCTTTCTCCCAGCCTGAGTCCAATGAACCTGAAAAATGTAATTCTTTGACCAGGTCTCTCTTTCTCTCCAGTTGGTCCACCCATGAGTTGTTGAGTAATTGTTGAATTTTCTGTTTTCATTTCAGATTTCCAGCATTGGCAACATTTTGCTTTTGTAATAGTCTGACCTCTGTCAATGTCTTATTTCATCTTCTACGAGTTAAATGATCCAAAACCAACTGAATGACAAAGAGAATCGCTACACCCCCCCCACCCACCCCAAGAGGAAAATAATGAGAAATATTCTAAAAAGTGTCTGATAAGTCACATCCGAAAAGGCAAACATCGCAACTAAAGGAAATTTGAGCACTCTATGTTTCAGGGCCCGTCTCAAGTGGGTGGACGAGGAATACATTTAGCTACAGGTTCATCTAAATGTTATTTGCATCCAATGTGACTCAGGCCAAAAAGAAATGGTGTTCCGTTCTTGAGATCAATTCATTCAGAAAATTACTGAGCTCTAGCAACAGATGAATTTGTGATATTTGGAAAAATGGCCCTGTTCCCTCTGCACTGGTGGTTGGATGCCTGCTCTTTCAGTTAACAGACTGCCCTCTGTTCATACCTAGAGTCAACTGTGCAATGTCAAGTCTCACTCTTGGCTTGCTGTGTTATATCAACATTTTACATCCAACCCACATATCACAGCCAACTCTTCCTATTGGGCTGTAACACTGATAAGAGTTATCAGTGGATCTTTAGCTCATCTTCAGGACATCTCAACATTACGCTACCAAGCTATATACATTTATGATGTGCTATTAGCTCATTCATGCTGAAGGAACAGCTTCCAGTGTACGCAGGAACTGTCTGCTGAGGCATACTGAATTGGTTTTACTAACTTGTGGCCTTTGCTACAATTTGAAAAATTGCTTTGTACTGCTAATTGCCATGACTCCTTGCAATTGTTATTTCAGTGATTTGTATGTCCAATACTCAGAGGCCAAATGGTAAGGGTGATAAACACAACTTAGTGAAGCTGGAGATGCCTATTTTTATAGTTACGGTCCTTTGGTAATAACCATCTTGATTAGTGCCATTGTCTTTCACATTAGATAAAACTTAAAGTAAAGGTCACTCCAAAGCAGCAGAGCCAGCAGAAGAGCAACCAAAGACCACATTGCTTTCAGTAGCACAACAGCATCTAATCTCCTAAAGAGTCATGAAAACCATTCGTATTCCAGATGTTTGTCAATAATTTTTTGTTATCCTTAAGACTTGTTATATATTACATAAGATATAATTCATTAAGGGTGTAGGTCTGCTCGCTGTGCTGTAGGTTTGATATCCAGACGTTTCATTACCTGGCTAGGTAATATCATCAGTGGCGACCTCCAAGTGAAGCGAAGCTGTTGTCTCCTGCTTTCTATTTATATGTTTATCCTGGATGGGGTTCCTGGGGTTTAGGAGACAATAATTTCCTGTTCGTTTTCTGAGGGGTTGATAGATGGTATCTAGATCTATGTGTTTGTTTATGGCGTTGTGGTTGGAGTGCCAG
>NC_057722.1:7888522-7891901 GCF_004010195.1 Chiloscyllium plagiosum | reverse complement strand
TGAGGAATCTGCGCACTGTATTTTTTGAGTATCCATTTTTCTTGAATACATTGTATAGGTGACTACTAAGACCCCTCGGAATCCTGGTAGCACACAAACCCACCAACACTCTCAAACAAGAACTAACAAACTTAAAAGACCCAGTACAACCCATGGACAAAACCAACGTCATCTACACAATTCCATGCAAGGACTGTCACAAACACTACGTAGGACAAACAGGAAGAAAGTCAGCCACAAGGATACACGAACACCAGCTAGCCACAAAAATACACGACCCTCTCTCCCTCATAGCCCTACACACGGATAAAAAAAAACACCAATTCGACTGGGACAACACATCTATCCTGGGACAGGCTAAGCAAAGACATGCCAGAGAATTCCTAGAGGCCTGGCACTCCAACCACAACACCATAAACAAACGCATAGATCTAGATACCATCTATCAACCCCTCAGAAAATGAACAGGAAATGACATCACCACAAACCCCAGGAACCCCATTAAGGACAAATATATAAATAGAAAGCAGGAGACAACAGCTTCGCTTCACTTGGAGGTCGCCACTGATGATGTTAACCAGCCAGGTAATGAAACGTCTGGATATCAAACCTACAGCTCAGCGAACAAACCTACACCCTAAACCTCAACCTGAGCTGCAAACCTTCACAAACCTTGCAAATATAATTGATTAGGCCGAACCTATGTATATCAGTGTTTATATGTCCCTCAAGCTTCCTACCATTTTTTCTCCTCTATTTCACGTTCCCTTTATCAAACTTCCTCTCGAATTTATCAGCATTGTTCACTTCAGCCAGCCCTTGGGCTGGTGGGTTCCACATTCTCACCATTCTTACACTGAAGACGTTTTTGCTGAATTTGCCATTGGATTACTTGGTGACTATCTTATATCGATGGTCCCCAGTTATGATCTTCTCGACAGATCCCTTTGTATTCGCTCACTCAAAACATTTTGTAAGTGTAAGCACTCTAATAGGGTCATCCACAGCTACTTTTGTAAAGAGAAAAGAGACCCAGCCTTTACTGATACATATACCCTGATGTATTTCTGGTATCATTGTTGCAAATCTTCTCTGCACCCTGCCCATTATTTCTGTCTCCTTTTTTCACAATCTGACAACTAACACTGTACACAGTTTCCTCTTTGAAATCTCACAGTCTCCCCTTTGAGAGAACAATGCTTCCTCACAGAAGAATAGTCAAGAAAAGTGGCAGCACGATTGAGCCAAGGCTATCACCAGCTTCTCTCTCTCTTCGATTTCCCTCCATAAACGCATTTCCTGGGCAGTTTTTCCCTGAACCATGGCAAAGGTGATATGATCTTTTTTTTTTGTTTTACTGTGGCTAGTGGGAGGAGGTAGGCTCTGAGTTTTTCTCAGCCAGAGTAGGGGTCGAACCCCATGTTGCTGGCATTAACCCAATCCACATGCTAACTGCCTAACTAACCGAACTAAATGGATTGGCATTCCATCCACTCTCAACATCCACTGCATCCACCAATGATGTACAATACCAGATACAAATTGCACTACAGTAACTCACGTAGGCTCCTTCAATTATATCTTCAAAACCTATGACCTCTGGAAGTACAAGGGCAGCAAGATGCATGGGAACACCACTTCCTACAAATTCCTCTCCAAGTCACCACCACCCGAGATTTGGAATTATAACTTCATTCTTGCATTGCTATTTGGTCAAAAACATGGTATTCCCTTCTGGACAGCACTGTTAAGATGTCCCGAAAACTCGTGCACTGCAGCACTTTCAGGACACTGCTCACCACCACCCTCTCCAGAACAATTGAGGATGGACAATGTATGCTGGCCGAGCTAGTAATGTCTATCTCTTGGGAACAAATTAAAAGAAAAGTAGCTATATTTTCTCCAGCCATTAGGGCCTATATAATGGGAAGGTTTCTGTGCTCCCATTGCCTATGTATCATAGCCTCACTGGACATATGTATAGTGTTGGACATCAAGACAGTATTCAGAGCCATGCATGAGGCTCCACGGCCTGGGACTACCTGGAGGCGAGCTTGATTGTTGCAACTTCTGACTGAGCCAAGGCCTAGGTCCTTTCCCTGAGGATATAGTTACTCATGTGAGTGAACAACTTAAAATACCTCAAAGCTTCCAAGGCCAAATTTGATGATATTTCCCCACTCATTTAGCTTCACAATGGCAAGACCATTATGCTGTCTCCTATTCCAATGGTTAGTGTACAGTTCTGTTATATGACCCAATAACTTCAGTCCCATTGCTTGAGGACATTTTAATATTGCAGCAAGATAGCCTCAGTACATGCCTGAAGCATGTTAATGCATATGTTGGATGGCGAATGGAGGGTCCAAAGAGGCGCTGGGAGTGACTATGCCCATGTCACATCAGAGCAGCACTGAGCTCGACTAGTGAGTCAGTAATTTATCACAATACCTTGCAGTTATTGCGTTTTTTGAGGAGGAGACTAGGTGTGTAGATGAATGTATTGCAGTTGATCTACTCCACATCGACTTCAGTAAGACTTTTTACATAATCTGACATGGAAGGCTGGTTAAGAAGCTAATGGCCCATGGGATACTTGGCAAATTAAACCAATATTGACTTAGCCGCTGGAAGCAGGGGGTCACACTTTAGGTCACATTAGCACAGCAAGATGTACTCACTCAGATGCCAGTGCCTGGGCAGGGCTGCATCAGTGTGGTCTTGAAATAAGCTTGTTCTGGAAAGAAGGTGTTGGCTGTGGGCAGCTGCTTTTCAGCACAGAGTTCCAAAAGCACATATCTGTTTTCACTACACTTTCTAAATACATGGCTCCCAAGCAACCCTTCTGTACCAGAATTTCATTGCCAACTCTGAACTTGAAATAACCAAGGGTAATAATGTTGCCCCTAGGAGGGGCATTCTGGATGGGTTCATGTAAAAGCTATCTCTTTCAATTGGCAGTCTTTCAGGCCTGGGGCTGAAACACTGATGAAAGTTGTCTAGAAGAGAGAGACACAGGACTATGATGGGTTGAGATTGGCTGATTCAAAGCTTATGGTGTCATGGCAATGGGGTTCCATTACCACAAAGCCTAACACTGAGGAGATAGTGATCACCTTGACATCTAATCAATAATAAAGGGGAGAGAGGGAAAGTGTGGTTATGGAAAAGTACAGCAAGCCAGGCAGCATCTGAGGAGCAGGAGAATTAGCAAGAATGAGGCTGTGGGCCGAGGAGTTGGAGAAACAAATGGGAGGGGCATGGGGCTGAGGGTAAGGTAGCTGAGAGTGCGCTAGGTGGATGGGGGTGGGGGTAATGGTGATAGGTCAGAGGGGAGGGTGGAGCAGATAGGTGGGAAGGAAGATTGACAGGTGGGGCA
>NC_057722.1:7875037-7888150 GCF_004010195.1 Chiloscyllium plagiosum | reverse complement strand
TTGGAAGGTTGGAACTGGGGTAAGGTGGGGGGGGGGGTGGTAGGGAAATGAGGAAACTGGTGAAATCCACATTGATTCCATGTGGTTGGAGGGTCCTGAGATGGAAGATGAGGTTGGTGGGGTGGAGGGGTATGGGGAGGTAGTGGAGTGGGGTCCTTTGCCTCCATCACATCTGCTCCTAGGTGGACCAGTTCCACCACAGAACACACCAGATGTCCTCCTTCTTTAAACACCGCAATTTCCCCGCCCACATGGTCGACGACGCCCTCCAGCGCATCTCATCCATGTCGCACCTCTGCCCTTGAACCCCACCCCTCCAACTGCAACAATGACAGGACCCCTCTGGTCCTCACCTTCCACCCCACCGACTTCCATATACATCGCATCATCCTCCGCCATTTCCGCTACCTACAAATGGATCCCACCACCAGAGATATATTTCCCTCCCCACCCCTTTCCACTTTCTACAAAGACCATTCCCTCCACGATTCCCTTATCAGGTCCATGCCCTCCACCAACCCACCGTCCCCTTCCGGCATTTTCCCCTGCCACCGCAGGAATTGCAAATCCTGCGTCCACCTCTCCCCCCTAACCTCCGTCCAAGGCCCCAAAGGAGCCTTCCAAATCCATCAAAGTTTTACCTGCACTTCCACACATGTCATTGACTGTATCTGTTGTTCCTGATGCAGTCTCCTCTACAATAGGGAGACAGGACACCTACTCACAGAGACTTCAGAGAACATCTCCGGGACACCCACACCAACCAGCTCTACCGTCTTGTGGCCGAACACTTCAACTCCCCTTCCCACTCTGCCAGGCATGCAGGCCTTGGGCCTCCTCCATCGCCACTCCCTTACCATCCAACGCCTGGAGGAAGAACGCCTCATCTTCCGCTTCAGGACCCTCCAACTACATGGCATCAATGTGGATTTCACCAATTTCCTCATTGCCCCTCCATCCACCTTACCCCAATCCCAACCTTCCAGCTCAGCACCGTCCTCATGACATGTCCATCTTCCTTCCCACCTATCCACTCCACCCTCCTCTCTGACCTATAACCTTTACCCCCACCCTTCTCCTGCTCTTTAGATGCTGCCTGACCTGCTGTGCTTTTCCAGCACCACACTCTCGACTCTAATCTCCAGCAGCTGCCGTCCTCAGTTTCGCTGAATAAAGGGGAGAGCTGGCTCTATGTTCAGTCAGGCTGCCTGACCACAGTCACGTTCACTATTCATAGAATTCCTACAGTGTGGTAACAGGCCATCTGACCCAAAATGTCCACACTGACCCTCCAAAGAGTATCCTATGCAGACCCAGTCTCTTTTTACTCTACATTTCCCCTGACTAATGCACCTAAACCTACACATCCCTGAACAATATGGGCAATTTAGCTTGGCCAATGCCCTTAACCTGCACATTTTTGAAATGTGGGAGGATATAGGAGCATCCGGTGGAAACCCACGCAGATATGGGGAGAATGTGCAAACTCCACACAGACAGTCACCCAAGGCTGGAATCGAACCCAGGTCCCTGGGGCTGTTAGGCAGCAGCGCTAGCCACTGAGCCACTGTGCTGCAATATTGATGCCTAGTCCGGCAGGCTCATTGACTGGGTGCTGTCTGGGGGTAAGGTCTAGTGGGGGTGGGGGGGCACTGCTGTTGTAATCAGAGTCCTGTACTGTTCTCACAATCCAGCAGACACGTTTCAGAATTGTTCTTCTTTTCCCAGCTTCTGAAGCAAGGATAGGAGTTGGCATTTTCTTCTCTGTTGTGGTTCTCCTGATGTCTGCCGCAGGTCAGCTGGGCAGGTGGGGAGATGAATATTTGTTTCAGCCACCTTTGCCAGGCCCCTCTCCGATTCAGCAGCGAGCAGGGGCATCTTCTTAAAAAGGCAGCTCAGACACTAATGGTGCTAATCGGCGATGAAATCGTCATCATTAAAATGGTCATGTTGATGCAGGAGGCCCCCTTTGTCATCTTACATCTGCCATTTTCACCCCTTTCCCTCCATTACTGGTCTTGGAGTAGGGGTGTACCATTTATCACTTCCTGTCTGCGCAAGGAAACTTTAAGATGGAATATCGTTAGCATTGATTGACCTTACCCTTTCACCCTGTTGTGGCTGACTGAACTAGGACAGTGGCAGCGACATCTCCAATCTGATGCTAACCAAAACTTGACTCTTCATCGCATTCTGTCCACTGCTGGTCAATAATGGTAGTCCCTACAATAAGGTGCAGTATGCCTCTGGTGTAGAACAGACTATCATCTAGGAATCCTCCTGCCCTGGCATTTATCATTATCTTTATCAAGGGAGACAACTGCCCAGGGGGTGCCATACTCAGCATTTCTCCCTTCACTGCATTTTGCCAATCAGCTGTGATGGCGTGCCACTCAGAACCAACTGTGATGGTTGGATGCAGAGGAGGACAAGTGACTCCAGTCTATTCTACAAGTAGGTTACACCTGACTGATAGTGCAAGGTTATGATCTCACTCTGAATACCTCAGGCATATCACCTCTGGGTTGTCAGCCCACCAACTTGACCACTGCACCATTCTCACCCCAGTGGGTAAGATGCATTACCAGATGCAGGAAACACTCTTGTTGCTGCGTTACACAGATTGTAAAACTCCCCCTGAGTCTCCGAGGTGACACAGGATGTTTAACATCAATTCGTAATATGCAAATATTGACCTTAATACAATGACATCATCATCCCAATCGAAACAGCAGACTCCCACACAGAAATGAGTCAACAAAACATGACAAACAATCATTGGAGTAGCAAGTGAAACTGGATGTATGGTCAGAAAAATAACACATAGCATTCCCTTCCCACTCAAATTTCCAACATGCAACTTGAGCCAAAGCTTTCACCCAGAATCGGAAATAAACCAGTATGGCCAGTGTGAGGTGTGTAGTGAGTGAGAGAGGATACTTTACATGTACTACGATAATGTTACTCAGATCATGAGTGTAAACATTGGCCTTATGTCTGTGATAAAATCTTCGGTATCCTTCCACATTCATCTGGAATTTCCCTCATGACTGTGCTCATTTAAAGTGATTGTGTAGACTACTTATTGTTCAAGTGTGTATAGGCTATTGTCAGATCATATTGGGAATGTAGAGAGATACAAGTCTGTCGTCATACTGGTGAACAGCATCTTTTCATGAACTGTTTATGAAATGAGGTAGGAAAGAGTATTCACAAAGCCTTGCAGACTCGGCTATAGTTCCAAGGATGTCGCATGTCAGCAGTCATCACTGAAGACTTATGGTTTCCGTTTGCGTACTGGGACTTACTATTATTCTACATTGCTGCCCAAGTCTTTGTTCAATCCTACTAACATTTTCCTCGCATCCAATTCTTCCCAGGCCTGAAGGTCTCTTTTGGCCAATGTTTCCACTGCTGCTACCATGTTGTGAGAATATAGAGACACTGTCCTCATGCTGGTGAACAATCAGTGTTCATTAACAATTAACATCAAACACATGAGTGGGCAGGACTGAACATTCTCAAAACCCTACAGGATGTAGATCCAAGTGTGTGCCTCATCAGCAGGTATCACTGATGATATATGTCATTCATCATGAACCAGTTCTAAACTTTAACCAGTACAGGTTGTAAACAATTTGACATGTTCTTTGAGTCCTCATGGTTGAAGAGTCCGATGTGGGATTGTCATGGATGTCCACAGAGCTGGCAGGTCCTGTTTTGTTCTTGGTACTTGAGGGTTCCTCTCTATCTATGCTACCCTAAACTTCTTTTTCAGGTGAATGTCACAGATTTGTTATAGCAGCTCATCAAAGTGGAAATAAACTTTAGTAAACTGAAGTAAAATAGCTGAGATGATCATTCCAAGAGAATACGTCAATTACCATGACACAATTTCAAACTTCATCATCAATTCATGTTTAGAATCCTGCTCTTATTTAGTCTTATTTTGAAAAACCTCTATTTAGTTTCAGAGAAACTTCTGAGGCTCTCTTCTCACAGTCCGACAGAGGATATTGGACAGTCAGACTACAACCTAAACACGGAGAAAGTGAGGGCTGCAGATGCTGGAGATCAGAGTTGAGAGTGTGGTGCTGGGAAAGCGCAGCAGATCAGGCAGCATCCGAGGAGCAGGAGAGTCGACGTTTTGGGCATAAGCCCTTCATCAGGAATTACGACCTAAACTTCTCCATCAGACATTTCAGGGATAGTTTATTGATTAGGACTCCTTGCTAGATACCTTTCCAGTCAAGTATAGAATTAAATGCAATCACAGAGTCATTGGGCTAAATCTCAATGCAATGACATTATCAAACAATGAAGCATAGCTATTGAGTTGCTCAGACTAGCGTCCATCTCTTTTAGACATATCTGCCCTGAAGGATATTAGTAAACCAAATGGGTTTTTCCTGACAATCAACAATGATTCCAAGATCATCATTACATTATTAATTCCCGAATTTTTAAAAAAAATTGAATCCAAATTTGACCATCTGCCATGGCAGGATTTGAACCTCGGTCCCAAGAACTTCAACTGATTTTCTGAATTAATAGGAGAAAGTGAGGGCTGCAGATGCTGGCGAGTTAGAAGTCGTAAAGTGTGGTGCCGGAAAAACACTGCATGTCAGGTGACATCCGAGGAGCAGGAGAGTTGATGTTTCAGGCATAAGCCCTTCATCATGTATTCCTGGTAAAGGGCTTATGCCCGATTCTCCTGCTCTTTGGATTGTGTCTGACCTGCTGTGCTTTTCCAGCGGCACACTTTTTGTTTTTGAATTGATAGTGATATTCCACTAAGCCATGGCTTTCCCTTACAGAGTTTTTTTAAAAAGTAATTCATCACAGGAAAGCTGTGTCTTCAAACAGACAGACAATGCTAAATGTAACAAGGAACAAAGAAGCTACTTCTGATAAGAAGAAAAGCTACAGATTGCACTATTGCGGATGAAAGAATCTAAAGGATCATCGATAATGTCACATCATAAACCTGAAGGATAAAAAAATTATATAAGAATTCAACTCCAAGATTCTTCAGCAGCAGAACCCTGGACAACAACACTACAAAAGGAGTGAACCCTTCAGACACCCAGAGACAGCCACCACCATAGCTAAACTCAACCATTAATTGGGGAACAGCCAAATTGAGTTGCAAGGCTTAACTTGCTAAACTTGAGGGGTCTTATCTCAGTGCAATAAAGTTTAAATCATTATTTCAGTACTTCATTCTCTGTGAGATTTCTTAATGATTAGCTGAATTAAAGGTAACTTGTGATAATTTACCCACAATAATATGCATTGGGACACAGTATCAGTGGATAAAAACAAGGACTGCAGATGCTGGAAACCAGAGTTTAGATTAGAGTGGTGCTGGAAAAGCACAGCAGGTCAGGCAGTAGCCGAGGAGCAGGAAAATCGACATTTCGGGCAAAAGCCCTTCATCAGGAATGAGGAGATGACCTGGTGGTTGTAGTGAGAGAGACACTCACTGAGATTCTTGTGGAGAGAGGAGGAAAACTTCTTCAAGGCAGGCATCCTTGCAAGAGGATTCGCAGTAGGGTTAAAATCAACTAGGTAAAAACAAGGGCTGCAGATGCTGGAAACCAGAGTCTAGATTAGAGTGGTGCTGGAAAAGCACAACAGGTCAGGCAGCATCCGAGGAGCAGGAAAATCGATGTTTCCAGCAAAAGCCCTTCATCAGGAATCAATGGTACCAGCCAGAGGACAATCACAAGAAGGGGTACTCCTGTCCTCATATATGGACCACCCATCTGAATATTCCAGCAGGATGTTGGCTAGATGTTGGCTATAGAAGTGTGTAGGATAATGGCTAAGTGCTTTTGTGCTAATGAACCAGCAAGCCTGTTGAGGTAGAGACACGATTAGAATTAGGACCAAGTCTAAGACTATAACAGTAATAAAGATATTCCCTCCTAATCATTTATATATATTGTGCAAACAACTAATAAAGAGTGTTGCCTGAGGACACACTTTCCCTGACTTCAATATTATCTTATAAATGGAGAGCTACCCTTCATTTCAGAGCAGAAATCTGTAGTGCCACTCTAACTGCCAAGTTGAAATCAACTAATTGACCACAAACTAAATTTGGGATCTTCCCGACCTGAATGACCGAGCAGTAAATGGTGTGGTGTATTCACTGGTCCCACCAGGCTAAAAGGCCCCTGGAGTCAGGCAGTAGCGCCCTTGCCCCTCAGTCAGAGAGTGATGTGTTGAAATCAAGACTATAGAACAAAATCCATGCTAAGCATCAATATTGAGGAGGTATCACCTTTCATAGAATCCCTACAGCATGGAAACAGGCTATTTGGCCCAACAAGTCCAACATTCCTGATTCCTGCCTGAAACATCGATTTTCCTGCTCCTCAGATGCTGCCTGACCTGCTGCGCTTTTCCAGCACCACTCTAATCTTGACTCTAATCTCCAGTACTCACTTTCACCAACAAGCCCACACCAAACCTCTGAAGAGTAACCCACCCAGACCCATTTCCCTACCTTTATCCCTAACTAATGCACCTAACCTACACAGCCCTGGACACTATGGGCAATTTAGCATGGCCAATTCACCTAACCTGCACATTGTTTGAAGTAAACCGGAGCACTCAGAGGAAACCTACACAGGCACGGGGAGGATGTGCAAACTCCACACAGACAGTCACCCGAGGCTGGAATCGAACCCAGGTCCTTGGCGGTGTAAGGTAGCTGTGCTAACCACTGAGCCACCGTTTCAGATGAAGCATTGCACCAAGGCCTGTGACGCCTCTTTCAGAAAGCATCAGAGCAATCCTCGCTCATGGTGTCCTGATCAATAATTATCCTTCACCAAAGATCACTAAAGTGTTTACCTTGCTCATTATCACAATGCTGGTTATAGGAGCTTGCTGAGTCCGAAGTCATCAAAACTTCCTTACATTAGAAAAGTGACTCATAATTTATTGGCTATGAGCAGAAAAAGTGGGTGACCATTATTTTCAAACCTGTAAATTGTCATCTATTACTGGCAATAGGTGGGGAAGGGAGAATGGCAGCAGGAAGTCCACCATTGTCCCTCAGATGATCACCACTCGGCAGATTATTTTGTTCACTGCCTTTATTTACTCTGGCTTTGTGCAATCTCTTGTTCCATTACAGTGACAACGTGTCCTTTGATAAGCTCATGTTGTACCGTTTGGATTTATTGCAGCTTTGCAAATCATTAATGCAAGGCCAACCACATTTTTAAAAAATGTTCCCGCCTAACTGATATGGAAATATTGAAACTACGAATAAGTTGTCACAGATGGTGTCTCAGTCTAGTCTGAAATCGACCTTGCAGAGAAATACAACACAGAAATAGATGACTAAGCATCTATTAGCCTCCAGATAAGCATTTGTCCTTTTCTGGACATTTGCCTGCTCCAATTCATATCCCTTTATATCCATTTCCTTTAGCTACCCATCTATGCAGTGTACTGTATTCTTAAGTAGATCAGACAGCATTTGAAGAGAAGCAAACAAAGTTATCAATTAGAATTGAAAAGCGTGGCATTGGAAAAGCGTGGCATTGGAAATTCAGGCAACGCCCCAAAGAGCAGCAGGGTCAACATTTCGTGCATTAGACCTTCATCAGGAAATGTGGCAGAGGGGACGGTGCTGAGAGATAAATAGGAGGGGTGGGGGTGGGGGGAAGGTAGCTGGGAAGGTAATAGGTGGATGTTGGTGGGGGGGGGGTTGATGGGGATGGGTCAGGGCGGAGGGTGGAGTGGATAGGTGGGAAGGAAGATGAACAGGTAAGACAGTTCAAGAGGGCGGTGCCGAGTTGGAGTGTTGGATCTGGGATAAGGTGGGGGTAGGAGAAATGAGGAAACTGTTGAAATTGACATTGACCCTGTGTGGTTGGAGGGTCCCAAGGTGGAAGATAAGGTGTTCTTCCTCCAGGCATCGGGTGGCTACGATTTGACCGTGGAGGAGGCCGAGGACTTACATGTCCTTAATGGAGTGGGAGGGGGAGTTGAAGTGGTCGGCCACAGAGTGGTGGGGTTGGTTGGTGCGGGTGTCCCAGAGATATTCTCTGAAACATTGCGCAAGTTAGCGTCCTGCCTCCCCGATGTAGAGGACACCACATCAGGGGCAACGGACATAGTAGATGAGGTGTTTGGATGTGCAGGCAAATCTCTGCTGGATATGGAAGGATCCTTTGGGGCTTTAGACAGAGGTAAGGGGGGGAGGTGTGGGCACAGGTTTTGCATCTCTTTCGCTTGCAAGTGAAATAGGTGGGAGTGGAACATGGCTTGGTGGGGGGCATGGACCTGACAAGGGAATTGCGGAGGAATTGGTCTCTGCAAAATGCAAATAGGGGTGGTGAGGGAAATATATCTCTGGTGGTGGGATCCGATGTAGGTGGCGGAAAAAGCGGAGAATAATGTGCAGTATATGGAGATTAATGGGATGGAAGGTGACTACAGGGGGATTCTATTGCGGCTGGAGGGGTGGGGTTCAAGGGAGGAGGTGTGGGAAGTGGAGGAGATGTGCTGGAGGGCATTATTGATCACATGGGAGGGGAAATTGCGGTCCTTGAAGTAGGAGGCCATCTGGGATGCCCTAGAATTGCTCCTCCTGGGAGCAGATAATGGCAGAGGTGGAGAAATTGAGAGTAAGGGATAGTGTTTTTTCAGGAGGTGCAGTACACCTCCTCCCCTTCACCCCCTCCTGTACTACAGCTCCTCCCATGATCCACCCTCCTGTACGACACCTCCTCCCACACCCCACCCTCCTGTACTACATCTTCTCCCATCCCATCCCCTGAAAAAACGTTATCCCTTACTCCCAATTCTTTCGACGCCGTTGTTTTCTGTTCCCAGGTGGAGCAATTCCACTCCAGGACATCCCAGCTGGCTTCCTATTGCAAGGGCCGCAATTTTTCTTCATTGTTTGCCCTCTCCACATTCCTGGATGGCTAGAACTCAGGGACAATAACTCAGTTTCTTTCCACAGATGCCGAGTATTTTCAGCATTCCCTATTTTCATGCATTTCAGCTGTCCCGCGTCTGCAGAGTTTCGCTGTGGTATTCTGAAATATCTCTGCTTCGAATCACTAATTCTAGCAGTACTCTCCCTAGCCATGGGACTCTGTGTGAATAGTTCCCTGCCATGCCGTCCTCAATAGCTTCAACGTAACATCAGAGTTCAAGTCTCAACTATCAAACTCTGGAAGCAAAATGGGCTGAAGTTTACACAGCCCCTCCACCACCACCTCCTCTAGTAACTACCTCCCAATAGGCAGAATGGCAGATGGTATAAAACTGGGCGCTATGCCAGAGGCACTGTGCCTAACTGCTGCCTGTCCTTATCCTCCCATCAGATATATTAACTATGCTGGAAGATGTATTCTGGAATTTGCAAGCACATTCGTCAATTGAGTCGTGGCCAGTGAAAGGTCAGTGAAGTGTCTCCTATCCCCCACTGCTGGAAGTTTTTTCTATGACAGTGGAGTTGACAGCAAGTAGAAAACCAGTGAGCCACTGGCTGGGCTTATTTGGGTGGGGCCTTTGGTCAATGTCTTCCCATGGGAGGTACCCCCACCTCAACCTCTCCAAGGCTTTCCCCATCCTTGAGTTTTCCTTCCCCACTCCAACCTGACCGACACCCTTCAACACATCCTGCCCGGGAAGGCCTAAGAATCACCTTTTTGAAAATCATGCATGGCATGGGGACTTCCCAGCATCCTTAAGCAAAGGCAGTAAGGTGGCTCAGTGGTTAGCACTACTGCCTCACAGCGCCAGGAACCCGGGTTCAATCGCAGCCTCGGGCGACTGTCTGTGTGGAGCTTGCACATTCTCCCCGTGTCTGCATGGGTTTCTTTCGGGTGCTCTGGTTTCGTCCCACAGTCCAAAGATGTGCAGGTCAGGTGAATTGGCCATACTAAATTGCCCGTAGTGTCCAGGGATGTGTAGGTTTGGGATAAATATAGAGTAATAGGGAAGGGGAATGGTTTGCATGGGATATTCTTCAGAGCATTGGTGTGGACTTGTTGGGCTGAAGGGCCTGTTTCCACACTATAGGGATTCTATTCTCTTAATTACACAGAGGGCAGTTAAGTGTCAACCACATTGTTGTTCGTCTGGAGTCACATGTAATCCACACTGGTCAGGATGGCAGCTTCCTTCCCTGAAGGACATTCAAGAAATCGATGGGCTTTTTCCTAACAATCAACAATAGCTTCATGGTCATCATTTGACTTCTAATTCCAAGTATTTGCTGAATTCAAATTCCACCAGCTGGCATGGCAGGATTCGAACCCAGGTCCCAAGAACATTACCAGAGCCTCTGGATTAATGATTTACTGATAATACCACTAGGCCATCACCTTCTGGCTCCTTTCCTTCACAGAACTTGCTGCAGTTCCAACAGTGACCACTGTTCTCTGTGGCGCTGCTGAGAGGAGACAGCTGCTGGCCAGTTGACTGGCTGGAGGCTCCCGTAGGCAGGACTTCCTCTTGGATGTGGGTGCAAGTCCCACCTCAACCCAATGAAAGGGGAATGGCTGCGGGGGAAGAGCAGACTGGCTTTCCCCAAAAGCTTTATGTTATGGGGTCTATTCCCTCACACCACATCATAACCAGTTCTCCATTTCTCACTGTTTCATTTCATCTTTTCATACATTTTAAATAACTCGATCAAATTACCCTGAAAAAAAACCTTTGATACAATTAAAGTAGGATTCATTTCTCTTGGTTTTTTTTCTTGTTGTATTTGCACATCCTCTCACTAGGCAGCATCCAAGTGAACCTGCACTCATCTGTAAGACCATAGGATAAAGGAGTAGCATTAGACCATTTGAACCATCGAGTCTGCTCTGTCATTTGATTACAACTGATATGTTTCTCAACCCCATTCTCCTGCCTTCTCCCTGTAACCCTTGATCTCCTTAATAATCAAGAACCTATCTATCTCTATCTTAAATATACTCAATAACTTGACCTCCACAGCCCTCTGCAGCAATGAGTTCCACAGATTAACCACCCTCTGACTGAAGAAACACTTCCTCATCTCAGTTCTAAAGGGTTGCCCCTTCACTCTGAGGCTGTACCCTCGGGTTCCAGTCTCTCCTGCCAGTGGAAATGCCTTCTCCATGCCCACTCTACCCAGACCTCTCAGTACTCTTTAAGCTTCAATCAGGTCCCCCTTCATCCTTCTAAACTCCATTGACTCAAAGTCCCCAACTGCTGCTCAAATGACAAGCCCTTCATCCCTGGGATCATTGTTGCAAACCTCTTCTGGACTCTCTCCAATGCCAACACATCCTATCTTAGGTATGGTGCCCTAAACTGCTCACAATATTCTAAATGCAGTCTGACCACAGCCTTATATAGCCTCAACAATCCATCTCTGCTCTTGTATTCTAGCCCTCTTGGATTGAATGCTAACATTGCATTTGCCTTCCTAACAACCTTGTATGTTAACCTTAAGAGAAATCTGAACAAGGACTGCTAAGTCCCTTTGTGTTTCAAATTTCCATAGCCTTTCCCCATTTAGAAAACAGTCTATACCTCTACTTTTCCTCACAAAGTGCATAACTTGACATTCCATCTTGCTCTTCTTTGCCCACTCTCCTAGCCTGTCCAAGTTCTTCTATGGCCTCCACACTACCTCAACATTGCCTATCCCTCTGCCTATCTTTGTGTCATCTCCAAACGTAGCAACAATGACCTCTGTTCCTTTGTCCAGATCGTTAATATAAAATGTGAATAGTTCTGGTCTCCACACTGATCCCTGTGGAACTCCATTAGTCACTGGTTGCCACCTTGAATAAGATCCCTTTATCCCCACTCTCTGCCTTCTGCCAGTCAGCCAATCCTCTATCCATGCCAGTACCTTGCCCCTAACACCATGGGTTCTTACCTTATTTTGCAGCATCCTATGATGCACCTTGTCAAGGCCTTCTGGAAATCCAAATAGATCATGTCCACTAGCTCTCCTTTGTTTAACGTGATGATTACCTCCTCAAAGATTTCCAACAGATTGTCAGGTATGACCTCCTGACAAAGCCGTGCTGACTTAGCCTATTTTACCAAGCACTTCCAAGTAGTCCGTGATCTCACCATTAACAATGGATTCTGAAATCTTACCAATGACCGAGGTAAGGCTAACCAGCTATAGTTTCCTGTCTTCTGCCTTTCTCCCCTCTTAAACTGGGATATTACAATAGCCATTTTCCAGTTCTCAGGGACCATTTCCTGATGGAGGGCTTATGCCCGAAATGTCGATTCTCCTGCTCCTCCGATGCTGCCTACCTGCTGTGCTTTTCCAGCAACACACTCTCGACTCTGATCTCCAGCGTCTGCAGTCCTCACTTTCTCCAGTTCTCAGGGGTCTTATCCATTGTTTCCTAAAAGATCACCAACATTACCTCCACAATCTCTTCAGGACCCTGATGTGTAGTTCATTCATCCTGGGTGATTTGATGATCTTCAGACCTTTCAGCTTCCCCAGCACCTTCTGATACTGATGGCCACAACGATCACTTCTGCCTCCTGAAACTTTTGATGTCCTGTTGTATTCCCTCTCTAACAGCAGCCTTCCTGTCATGGTGATCCAAATTTGTACACAGTTCTTCACAACTCTGGTCATACTAAGGTTTAGTGTAGGTTCAACATTACAGCTCCACTTTTATAATTCCACACACTTGCCAGAAACTCCAGTATTCTGTGAGCTATCTTTATGGTATTGATGATTTGATTTTAAGAACTCAAGAAGTTGATTCTCTGAAACCATTTGCCTTTCTACATCACCAGGTTTCTTGCTTCACTCAGAGTGCAATTATTATTTTTGCAACAAATCAAAATGGACCAATAGAGTGCACTAGAAGCCAGGATCATTCAAGACTCTTGCACCTTATTGTGAATTGGTAACTTGTAAAGTAAACAGACACCTGGAAACAAGGCTGGGGCTGTAGATCCACCGTGGTTGAGTACTTCATCAAAGCTGAAAATGTGTTGCTGGAAAAGCGCAGCAGGTCAGGCAGCATCCAAGGAGCAGGAGAATCGACGTTTCGGGCATGAGCCCTTCTTCATGAATGAGGAAAGTGTGTCCAGCAGGCTAAGATAAAAGGTAGG
>NC_057722.1:7865089-7874761 GCF_004010195.1 Chiloscyllium plagiosum | reverse complement strand
CTTGGAGGGAAGTAAGGGGGGAGGTGTGGGCGCAAGTTTTGCATTTCTTGCAGTTGCAGCGGAAGGTTCCGGGAGTGGAGGTTAGGTTGGTGGGGGATGTGGTCCTGACGGGGAGTCACGGAGGGAGTGGTCTTTTCAGAACGCTGATAGGGGAGGGAAATATATCCCTGGTGGTGGGGTCCGTTTGGAGGTGGCGGAAATGACGACGGATGATACGATGTATATGGAGGTTTGTCGGGTGGTAGGTGAGGACCAGTGGGGTTCTATCCTGGTGGTGATTGGAGAGGTGGGGCTCAAGGGTGGAGGAGCGAGAAGTGGAGGCGATGCGGTGGATCCTAACCTGCAATCTTTTTCCTGACCTCTCTGCCCCCACCCCTACTCTGGCCTATCACCCTCACCTTGACCTCCTTCCACCTATTGCATTTCCAATGCCCCTCCCCCAAGTCCCTCCTCCCTACCTTTTATCTTAGCCTGCTGGACACACTTTCCTCATTCCTGAAGAAGGTCTCATGCCCGAAACGTCGATTCTCCTGCTCCTTGG
Source organism: Chiloscyllium plagiosum (assembly GCF_004010195.1). Lineage (NCBI taxonomy): Eukaryota > Metazoa > Chordata > Chondrichthyes > Orectolobiformes > Hemiscylliidae > Chiloscyllium > Chiloscyllium plagiosum. The sequence goes on along the minus strand of NC_057722.1, from coordinate 7,874,220 downwards.
ATGCTGCCTGACCTGCTGCGCTTTTCCAGCAACACATTTTTAGCTCTGACCTCCAGTATCTGCAGCCCTCACTTTCCCCTATTTCACCAAAAGTCACACATGAAGACACTCATTTTGACAAAGAGACACCTAACGTTCTTGTAGGCGGAGTCAGTAGGGCCAATACTGAGAGGTGAGAATAGAATAGTATCTGTGAGCTGATAGAAGGGAAATATTGTTCAAGTTCATACACTGATAACAACACAAAACTGGACAAAGGCAATAATCACATGTATTGGTCCAGTGCCTTCCATGTGGGGAACAGATGGGGAAAGTGAATGTGAACCTCATTGAAAGAGAGACATTGAAAGGGAAAGTAAACTGGGGAGTAATTTAAGAAACACGGAAGTCAATTTGTTTAATATAGACGTCACAAACACCAATCAGATATGTGATTGCATAATTTCCTTTAAGACCATAAAACCAGGAGTAGGCCTTTCAGCCCACCAAGTCTGCTGTACCATCATGGACGATCTGATCATCCTCAACTCTCCTTTCTTCCTTTTTCCCATAATTCTTGATTCCTTGGCTAATTAAAAATCTCACTGTCTCAGCCTTGAATATCCTTAATAACCCAGCCTCCACAGCCCTCTGTGGTAAAGAACTTTGTAGTATCATTACACTTTGGCAGAAGAAATTCCTCTTCATCTCTGCCTTAAACTGTGAACCTTTATTCTGAAATTATGCCCTCTGGTTCCAGACTTTCCCACAAGGGTAAACAACCCCTCTGCATCTATCCTGTCAAATCCACTAACAATGTCATTGTTTCAATCATGTTGTCTCTGACTCTAAATTCTACATTCCAACTAGTACAGGCTCAACCTACTCAACTTTTCCTAATAAGATAGTCCCTCCATACCTAGGATCAGTCCACTGAACCTTCTCTGGATTGCGTCCAACGCTAGTATACATTTCTTCAGACAAAGCAACCAAAGAGTTCACAACCTTCCAGCTGTAGCCTGCCTAGTGATTTCTATAGCTTTAGCAAAACCTTCTTACTTTAATACTCTATTCTTGTTGTGATAAAGGCTTTAGTTATTGCATGAGGAAATATTGACCAAGACACAGGAGAGTTCTCGCTGCTGTTTTGAAATTATGTCATGGGATCTCTCACAATTACCTGAGGGAGCAAATGAGGCCTTGTTTTGTGGCTCATCCATAGACTATCTGACTTTACAATACTTCCTAAAGGCTGCACAGAAAAATCAGCCTGGATTACCTTCCTGAACTCTCCTCTTTATGAATCAGAAGTGAAACTGATGTATGAGTCAGCAAGTTAGAGAACAAATGTTATTGGAAAAGAAACATGGAACTTGCAATGATCACTCCCATTTTACACAAAATATGAAGTCTTTCATACTTTGGGTCTTATATCTTTCTCTGCAAACACCAGTTCCATGTGGATCAAAAGGAGTTTGGTGTTCCGGATGTGGATACATCAAGACTAGTTTTGTTAAATCCTGAGTACTCAATATCCTAATAAGGGCAAGGAGAAAAAGCCTCAATCAGACAGAGAGAGAGAGAGATATCCGATGAGTCATTTCTGTCAAATTATGTCTCTGTTGAACCCACAGCAGGATTTATTTTCCCCCCAGTGAACTGTGCCATAGTGGTAGTAAAGTATGGACTATTGATTCTTGAATACCATCACCTGATTTGAATACCTGAGATTTTCACGGACTTGAAATTGTTTTAAAAAGGTGAAACATTGCTGGGGCCATTTAAAACAGTATACAGTTTTAACTTTATGGGATGTCCTTGAAGTCTAAGTCCAGGGAGGGGACATGAAGGACAAGTGGTATTATCGCTGGGTTGTTTATACAGAGACCCAGATAACATCCTGGGGACCTAGGTTCAAATCCTGCTATGGTAGATGGTGTAATTTGAATTCAATAAGAATTAAGAATTAAGAATCTAATGAGTTAATTGTCAGGGAAAACCCATCTGGTTCACTAATGTCCTTCAGGGAAGGAAACTGCCATCCTCACCTTGTCTAGTCTACCTGTGACTCCAAACCCACAGCAATGTGGTTGACTCTTAACTGGCCTCTGGGGCAATAGATGCTGCTTTAGCCAGCCCTCATCCCATGAATGAATTTTTTAAAAATCAATCAGCTGACCCTATAAGTTAGCCATGGTTCATGGATGCATGGAATAAACCAAATCACCTGAACTGAAATTAACATTTTATTAAAAGATACTGAAACAAATCCACCTAGTTAGACATGAAGAAACCCTCATCTCCTATTCTGATTTACACCTATCTGATAAGTTTCATATATTGGAGATGGAAGGTATCATCTGTACCTCTCAAACTTGGAAACAATGCACTCAGACATTTAAATATACAAACAAGTGGGTGTTTCAGGGAAGTGCCTTTGGCTGATGAGTAGGAGATGGATATGTATTTGGAATCAACAGGAGAATGTGTTCTCCTTTTCTGTCTCTTGAAAGCCAAAAGACCCAATGATAAGACAAATTAGAGAGAAGCACCCAGCTATCAAGAACTTGAAAGAGATCTGCAATATACGTGGCTGTTCTTGACCCAAGACACTGCTAAACAACTGTCATTTCAAGTATACTCTTTTATCTTGCTTTTAACTTTGTATGTGCTTGATGGAGTCACATCGGTATTATTATTCCCTGGGTTAGTAGATAATTAAATTGCTTTTTCTCTCTGAAATACGTCCACAGAGGCCAGTATCCCATTACCCATTATTTACATGTGGATAGTACTTGCAAGTGGTCTGGCTTTCTCGGAGCCAGCTCTCGGAGTGAACATAAACAGGAGTGTCAGAGGTTCTATCTGTCAGCCAGGGCTTCCTGATTGAATCAAATTAACAGCCCCAATCAGGGAACTCCTATTCTATGAGGTCCACCAGGCTGACCTCATTACAATCCCTACATCCTTACCCCTCTGAGTTCAGGGATGTAGGCCTGTTCCTTTTCTTTGTAGTCTCTCCTGGGGCAAATTTGCATTGGGTCGGTTCCTCTGACTCAGCCTCAGATACGGGCAGCGTGTACCGGACTGTAGCCTGCCTGTTGCCCTCAGAAAATATTAATCCTCTCCTTTGAGTGGAGATGGCATTGAAGCTGTAACAACCGCCATGTCCATCTCAGACGCTGAGATAACTTCCACACAGGGTGGAGTGGGATAACTCAAGGTTTCTGACAGCCTTTCCGGCTGTTATGAGGGGCCAGGCATGTTCTGCTCCCGCCCTGTTTACGAGGTTGCAACTTTCATATGGTTCACATGCTTGTTCAGGACCGCCTCACCTGCACAAATCTGTACGTCATAGGACCCAACCTTGTATTGACCATGCCTCTTACCCACGCAGGGCTATTTCTGTGGTTTCAGGACCAAATGTCATCTTCTGAAGTAAACTCTCATTTGGAGGGGGTCTCACGTCTGGCATTGGAGCTCCTGATGACATTTCACCTATTTTCCCGGGTCTGGGAAGATCAGATTTAACCTGGTTCTCCTCATTAGCAACTCAGCTAGACCTATCCCTGGAGTCGCAGGGTGGCCCAATAATCAAGTAGGAACTGTTTGGTATTGAATGAAGCTGTCGATGTGTAACCGAGTCCTGGGTTTACGCAGCCATTCCCATGAATCTGGGGGAGCTGCTGTTGATCATTTTTGTCCTTTTTGGCACTCTGGGCACTGCCCCACCAGCACAGCTTTGTCTGTATCCAATCATGACCACCAGATATAATGTCAAATGTTAGAGTTATTTTCTTTACTCAGAGAGTAGTAGGAGCATGGAATGGTCTGCCTGCAGCTGTAGTAGACTCACCAACTTTAAGGGCATTTAAATGGTCATTGGATAAACATATGGATGAGAATCGAATGGTGTAAGATAGATAGGCTTCAGATTGGTTCCACAGGTCGGCGCAACATTGAGGACCGAAGGGCCTGTACTGCGCTGTACGTTCTATGTTCTATGTCTCACCAACACCTTCACCCTGGTTGAGTTCAGCCAGTATCTGGCATTGACCTTTGCTCAGGACAATCACTCTTGCTCCCCGTAATAAATACTGACCTCTACTGTGTCCTGCTTTCGCCAGGTCCAGACAGGTTTCAATTTTGGCTGTGACTGCCCTTTTGCTGCACCTCCTCTCCACCCTGCATTACCACCAACTGTTCGGATTTTGCCAGGACTGGATAATTTTGCATCCCTGAGTCCGATATTTTCAGTGTGACCAGCAGTGTGTCCAGAAAGTTAAAAACCAGAGTGGACTCCCCCAGTGGCAGCACCATCGGTGGTGTAGCTGCTAGCGGGAGGTGGCCCAAGGCATTCACATTTACCATTTGGCCTCCCTGACGGTATTCCAACTTGCAATTGTGCACACTTAGAATGAGAGCCCCTACCGCTGAATTTGACCTGAAGCTATGTGCCGCACCGCCTTGTCCTCTTTGAGTGGCCCCAGCAGGGGGATGTGGTCTGTTGCTAATTTAGGTCTGTAAAGCTTTGATAGAACTTTCTCACACTAAAGATAACCACCAAACCTTCCTTCTCTATCTGACTATATTTGTGCTCTGCATCAGCCAAAAATCCAGGATGCATACATTATTGGGCATTCCTCTCCATTAGGCCATCTCTGAGCCACCACTAACTCATTACCATATGAGGAGGCATCACATGTCAGCACCAGATCTCACTTGTGGATCATAATGTGCCTACACCTTAGACGATGATAGCTGCTTCTTCACTTCCCTAAAGGCTATGTCTTGGTTACAAGATCATTTCAAAGCTGACCCATTTTCGGTAAGGGTGCCAAGATGGAGGCCAGGTTACCTCTGAACTTTCGGTAATAATTCACCAATCCAAAGAAAGACCTAAACGCCCAGTACAGACATGGGAGCCGGCGCACCTTTGATCGCCCTCACTTCATCTTTCAATGGGTATAACTGTATAGCCCAAGGAGGTCACTTGGGGTGCCTGGAACACACATATTTCCCTTCTGCAACATACACCCACTTTGGAGAGACATCTAAGGAGCCATTCCAAGATCTCTAAATGCTGTTTATTGGCCATTCCTGTTATTAGCATGCCATCCAGATCAATGGCAACCTGGGGTAAACCTTGTAAAATGTTCTGCATCGTCCGGTGAGAAATAGCACAGGCTGGTGATTTGCCCAAAGTATATTGGTACAAACCCTTATGTGCACTAATTGTCTGGGAGTCCTCTTCTAACCACCATTGCAGGTATGCATGGCTCATGTCCAGCTTTGTGAAGGACAGCCTGCCTCTCGCCCATTGGCTTTGTGTATAAATACTCTATACAAGGGATTGGGTATTTATCCAGCTGCAAGAAGCAGTTTATCATTTATTTTAAATCCCCACAAAGACAAACCGATGTGTCAGGCCTCACAATCAGTATGAGTGGTGCTGCCCATTCCGCAAACTGACCTGTGAGGCAAATGGCACTGGGCGGGCCTTGCAGAATCACGGTACTGCTCCCTGGTCAACATGCAAGATGGCCTTGGCTCCTTTGCTAGGCCCGAGACCTTCCTAAAAACCTTTCAGGTATTAAATTAGGGCTTCACTCAGGCAACTACTTTCGAATTGAAAAACGTTCAGCCAATCGAAGTGAATCTTTCTCAACTAATTTCACCCCATCAGGCTTGGGCCTAAGCCTTTTACTACAATTAGTAGGAACTGAACCAGCTGCTTCTTACATGAGAGCGGAACCGAAGTTGCACCCTTAATCTGTAAAGGTTCTCTGGTATAGGGTCTCATTCTAGCCGAGGTCTGGTTCAAACTTGAGGGCTGGAGTCCAGAGTGAATCTTGTTAAAGTCTCGTTCTGCAATCAAAAAAAGCCTCATCAAGATCAAACCCATTAGAACCAGGTGACCATTTAACGAGATGTTTATTTTGACTGGTTCTGATTTGGATGTTGCGAAGCAATTTAATTATTCCAAGATGTAGGGTGGGGGGTGGATTTCCAGGGTGTGCACTCTCCTTGATAACAGCCGATGAGTTCTCTTACTTAATTCAGATCTAGTGGGACCCTTTCACTGTCTTGAGTCTGCTTACCAGCCACAATAGAATACCAGCGCAGATCCTGAAGAAAATGTTAACCCTTTGGCTGAGACATGGCTTTGTTTTGGGGTTTTGCTGTGGGCTGACCTAGATGCTTTCTGTTCAGGATATGTCCTGACTGAGGCTATACAATTGCTTTCACTCAAGTGGTGTTCCCTAAGCTCAGTTAGCCTGGTGAGGGTGTCCATTTCATTCAGCACTTGTATGCTCCACTTGCTGGATTTTCTAATGATAAAGCCAGTTTTTGTGCCCATTTGAAATCTAGTTGGGCTTCAGCCTGTAGGTACTTTTGCATGGTTACATCATTTATCTCACATACTAAACATTGTCTTAGCATTTCAGAAGAGTTAAACCAAAGTCACATGCCTCTGTCAGTCATCTTAACCTCGTTAGAAATCCTGATCTGGCTTCCTCCTGTTTCTCAAGCTGCTGAGTAAAACCAATCATGTCTCAGAATTAGAGGAGGCTTTGGGTAGTAATATTCCTTTACAAAATCTGTCAACTCTTAAAAGATTTCAGTATCTGGTATCTTAAGAAACTTTAGGCTCCTAATAACCAAAAAGGCTGCAGGTCCACAGGCTGTCAGAAGAATTACTTGATGCTTTTCATCTACCCTACTGTCATTTGACCAGAAAAAAATAACACAATCTTTACTCATACTGGGCCCGGTCTTCGACAGCAGGGTCAAACAAGTCAAGCTTTCCAAATAATGACAAAATGCCAGAAATACTTACCCCAATTCAAAAATAACTGTTGTGAGCAAATGTCTTCAGGAGCATATTTCTTTTCTCTTATCACCACGGAAATAACTCCACACAGGCCAGTATCCCATTACCCAGTCACCCTTTATTTGCAGATGGAGAGTCCTTGACACTGGTCTGACATCTTCAGAGCCAGCTCTCAGGGCGAACAGACCCTCTGATACTTCTGTTTAAATCTGTTAGACAGGGGTCCCTGACTGGACCAAGTCAACAGCCCCAAACAGGGTACTCATATTCTATAAGACCGCACTTGGCTAACTTTGTTAGAAGTACTACACTCTCATTCAAGAAAACCTTGTAATTGCTCCTTATGCATCAGACATGAGGTGACCACATTTTTCACAGAGCAAGGTGCAGCCTCATGCTTGAAATCAAATGTAAACTTTTGTATTAGCCAACTGGGGAGATTGAGAAGAGTGAGGCTGATGCACCCTTCCTTTTTTGGTCACAAGGGGGAGACAGATCACCCCACTGGGATTATGTGTTACTGGAGCACTGATCCAATGTCATGATTTCATGAAATATGTATTTTTCTTGAAAACCATATTGGCTTGCTTTCCCATGAAACAGCAGTGAGGCTCCCTGAGTGCAAGAGTAACATCACGAGCAACCCTTCATGTTTTTTATCAGCAATCCTTATACAGAATGACCTTGGTATCCGAACATCAATTATCCGAATTTTGGATTATCTGAACAAGATCTCAAGGTCCCATAACAACGTTATCTGTTATCAGAACAATCAGTTATCCAAACAATCAGTTATCCAAACAAAATACTCATCGCCCGTTACATTTGGACAATCGAGGTTGTTCTGCTCAAAGATTCTCTAGTGACCCACACAGTTAAGAATTAAGGGAGAATGAAGGTAATTTTTATAAGATGAAGGAGAGTAAAAGTTTGGCTACTTGCGTTGGGTCAAGGAGGGAAGGCCATGTCTTCGGCCAGAGATGGATTAGTGCAGATGGAGGTAATGGTCTTGAATGAGTGGCTGTGGTATTGAGGTCCAGGCGGAAGTGGGATGTGAAACTACTTGTGAGGGAATACCTGAAGAATTACTGGCGATGATACCCACTCACTCAGGCAGCCTCGCTGTTACTAAAGGATAACACAGGCCAAAAAGCAAATTCCTTTTTCAAGGATTGTCATTATACTGGATCAATGCTTCAGGAACATACAACAGTTTAGGGTCTGCCCCATCACTTAAATACCTGGTGTGGATTACAAGAGGCATAATTCAACAGAAATGGTGCACTGGTTGAAATGTTTATTTCTCTTTGCCCTTATCAGGATCTTCTGTGTCGAGAATATAACAAAGCCAGTCCTTACATATCCACATCAGAATCATTTGACTCCTTCAAGTCAAAGGAGGTAGTCTTTAGCAAGAAAGGCAAATACTCCGGATATGAAAAAGACCATATTTTGTGTAGAATTGTGCCCTATAATTGCACAATCAATGTTTTTTTTTATTAAATCACATCTGTTCTCCACTTTGCTGAATCATACCTGTCACTCATGAGCTTCTGAAATGAAAGTGAGCGGAGAGCATAGACTTGGGGGATTGCTCCCTCTGGTGGAGACATGCAGTATAACAGAATGCAGTCTTGGCATACTCTTGTGAAGTACAACAGGATCTATTTCCTGTTCCCGGTGGTTAAGGTTTGGGACCAGAGTACAGAAAGCTGTTGTCGTCCCATATCACAATCAATCAGCCGATTGCAATGTCCTGAAATCAACCTGGATATATACAAAACCTAAAGAACTGCGAATGCTGTAAATCAGAATCAAGAACAGAAATTGCTTGTAAAGCTCAGCAGATCATTGAGTCATAGAGATGTGCAGCACGGAAACAGACCCTTCGGTCCAACCCGTTCATGCTGACCAGATATCCCAACCCAATCTAGTCCCACCTGCTAGCACCCGGCCCATATCCCTCCGAACCCTTCCTATTCATATACCCAACCAAATGCCTTTTAAATGTTGTAGTTGTACCAGCCGCCACCACTTCCTCTGGCAGCTCATTCCATACACGTGCCATCCTCTGTGTGAAAAAATTGCCCCTTAGGTCTCTTTTATATCTTTCCCCTCTCACCCTGAACCCGTGCCCTCTAGTTCTGGACTCCCCGATCCCAGGGAAAAGACCTTGCCTATTTATCCTATGCATTACCCTCATGATTTTATAAACCTCTATAAGGTCACCCCTCAGCCTCCGACACTCCAGAGAAAACAGCCCCAGCCTGTTCAGACTCTCCCTGTAGCTCAAATCCTCTAACCCTGGCAACATCCT
>NC_057722.1:7858355-7864592 GCF_004010195.1 Chiloscyllium plagiosum | reverse complement strand
TGATCACATCTACCACTCTGCCCTCATCAATCCTCTTTGTTACTTCTTCAAAAAACTCAATCAAGTTTGAGAGACATGATTTCCCACACACAAAGCCATGTTGACTATGCCTAATCAGTCCTTGCCTTTCCAAATACATGTACACCCTGTCCCTCAGGATTCCCTCCAAACACTTGCCCACTACCAACGTCAGGCTCACTGGTCTATAGTTCCCTGGCTTGTCCTTACCACCTTTCTTAGACAGTGGCACCACGTTCGCCAATCTCCAGCCTTCCGGCACCTCACCTCTGACTATCGATGATACAGATCTGGCAGCATCTGTGGAAAGAAATCAGAGTTAACATTTTAGGCCGAGGGATCCTTCTTCAGCAGTGATCTGAAATGTTAACCCTGATTTCTCTCCACAGGTGTTGCCATACCTGCTGAGCTTTTCCAGCAATTTCTGTTTTTGTTTCTGAAAATATATCCCTTCCATCACAAAAGGTGGCTTCAATTCTACATCCATTTCCACTGACCTTTACCACTGAGAAGGACAATGTTATGGGCACATTATTGCCTCAGAGTTCCCCTCCCAGTTAAGGTCATATTGTTGCCATAACGATTGGAATAGTTCAAAGAGAGAGCTCATTATTACTCAGATAGGACATGTAGGTTTGAGTAATACAAGCAGATTTATCAATCAAACCCATGTCCTGAGAATAATTAATAATAAATAATGGCTCAAACTTGGTAAAAAAAACATCTGAATGATACAAATGGTTATTAATGTGCAAATTGGTCTTACCGTGAAGCAGGAGGAAATATCCAACAAAGAAACGGTGGGTGGCACAGTGGTTAGCACTGCTGCCTCACAGTGCCAGAGACCCGGGTTCAATTCCCGCCTCAGGCGACTGACTGTGTGGAGTTTGCACGTTCTCCCCGTGTCTGCGTGGGTTTCCTCCGGGTGCTCCGGTTTCCTCCCACAGTCCAAAGATGTGCAGGTCAGGTGAATTGGCCATGCTAAATTGCCCGTAGTGTTAGGTAAGGGGTAAATGTAAGGGTATGGGTGGGTTGCGCTTCGGCGGGTCGGTGTGGACTTGTTGGGCTGAAGGGCCTGTTTCCACACTGTAAGTAATCTAATCTAAAAAACCTTGAAGTGCAGGCTCATAGTTCCTCAAAAGTGGAGTTGCAGGCAGATAGGACAGTGAAGAAGGCGTTTGGTATACTTACCTTTTTTGGTCAGAGTATTGAGTACAGGAGTTGGGAGGTCATGTTGTGGCTGTACAGGACATTGGTTAGCCCACTTTTCGAATATTGTATGCAAATTCTGGTCTCCCTCCTATCAGAAGGATGTTGTGAAACCTGAAATTGTTCAGAAAAGATTTACAAGAATGTTGCCAGGGTTGCAAGGTTTGACCTATAGGGACAGGCTGAATAGGCTCCAGGTTTTCCCTGGAACGTTGCAGGCTGAGGGGTGACCTTATAGAGGTTTATATAGACCTTAAAGATAAAATCATGAGGGGCATAGGTAAGATAAATAGACAAAGTCTTTTCCCTGGGGTGGGGGAGTCCAGAACTAGAGGGCATAGGTTTAGGGTGCTGGCAAGTGGGACTAGATTGGGTTGGGATATCTGGTCGGCATGGACGGGTTGGACCGAAGGGTCTGTTTCCATGCTGTACATCTCTATGATTCCAAGCGACACTTCTTCATGAAGTTTATGAATTTGTCTGCACTTCGACATTAATCGCCTCATGAACATGCTACAGAAAGTTAAGTCTAGCATTTAACAACTTAAGTAACCTCTTCACAATGTGGCAATCATTATAGATGAGCAATCAAACTCTCAGAACCAGGAAGTCATTCGATAAGGTTCCCCACAGTAGGCTACTGTACAAAATGTGGAGAAATGGGATTGTGGGAGATTTCGCAACTTGGATCAGCAATTGGGTTGCTGAAAGAAGACAGAGGGTGGTGGTTGATGGGAAATGTTCATCCTGGAGTCCAGTTACCAGTGGTGTACCGCAAGGGTCGGTGTTAGGTCCACTGCTGTTCATCATTTTTATAAACGACCTGGATGAGGGAGTAGAAGGGTGGGTTAGTAAATTTGCAGACAACACTAAGGTCGTTGGAGTTGTGGATAGTGACGAAAGATGTTTTGTAGGTTACAGAGAAACATAGATAAGCTGCATAGCTGGGCTGAGAGGTGGCAAATTATAAACGACCGACCTGGATGAGGACGTAGATGGGTGGGTTAGTAAATTTGCAAACGACACGAAGGTTGGTGGAGTTGTGGATAGTGACGAAGGATGTTTTGGGTTACAGAGACACATAACTAAGCTGCAGAGCTGGGCTGAGAGGTGGCAAATAGAGTTTAATGTGGACAAGTGTGAGGTGATTCACTTTGGTCGGAGTAACCGGAATGCAAAGTACTGGGCTAATGGTAAGATCCTTGGTAATGTAGATGAGCAGAGAGATCTCGGTTTCCAGGTACACAGATCCTTGAAAGTTGCCACCCAGGTTGACAGGGTTGTTAAGAAGGCATACAGTGTTTTAGCTTTTATTAATAGAGGGATCGAGTTCCGGAACCCTGTGGTTATGCTACAGCTGTACAAAACTCTAGTGCAGCCACACTTGGAATATTGTGTACAGTTCTGGTCACCGCATTATAAGAAGGATGTGGAAGCTTTGGAAAGGGTGCAGAGGAGATTTACTAGGATGTTGCCTGGTATGGAGGGAAGGTCTTACGAGGAAAGGCTGAGGGACTTGAGACTGTTTTCGTTAGAGAGAAGAAGGTTGAGAAGTGACTTAATAGAGACATATAAGATAATAGGGTGGACAGGGAGAGCCTTTTTCCAAGTATGGTGACGGCAAGCACGAGGGGGCATAGCTTTAAATTGAGGGGTGATAAATATAGGACAGATGTCAGAGGTAGTTTCTTTACTCAGAGAGTAGTAAGGGTATGGAATGCTTTGCCTGCAACGGTAGTAGATTCGCCAACTTTAAGCGCATTTAAGTCGTCATTGGACAAGCATATGGACGTACATGGAATAGTGTAGGTTAGATGTGCTTCAGATTGGTGTGACAGGTCAGCGCAACATCGAGGGACGAAGGGCCTGTACTGCGCTGTAATGTTCTATGTAAGTGAATAGTTCTAAATGTTTTTCGTTCTAAATGTTTTTCATTCTTTCATGTCGAATAACACTTGGAGGAAGCACCGAGAGTGGCAAAGATACAGCATGTATTCTGAATGGGGGACTATAACCAAGAATGGTTCAGTAGCCACAGTACTGATTGAGTTTATTTTTTGTTCATTTGTCGGATGTGGGTGTGAATGGCTGGGTCAGCATTTATTGCCCGTCCCCAGTTGCCTTTGAGAAGGTGGTGGTGAGCTGCCGCAGTCCACGTTCTGTAGGTTGTCCCACCATGCCTTGAGTGAGGGAATTCCAAGATTTTGACTCAGCAACTGTGAAGTCAGGTCCTAAAGGACATAGCTGCTAGACTGGGTTTGAGGCAGGTCTTGAGGAAAACGATAAGAGGAAGAAACAAAGTCCATCTTACCCTCACCTATCTGTCTTCAACAGATGCAGCTGTCCGTGATAGTATCTCCAAGAGTGACCATCACACAGTCTTTGTGGAGACAAAGTCCTGACTTCATATTGAGAATACCACCTGCCCCCTACCCCCAAAATCAGCTTGTTGTGTTGCTCTACGTATGATAAATGTGAGGTGCTGCATTTTGGGAAAGCAAATCTTAGCAGGACTTATACGCTTAATGGTAAGGGCCTAGGGAGTGTTGCTGAACAAAGAGACCTTGGAGTGCAGGTTCATAGCTCCTTGAAAGTGGAGGCGCAGGTAGATAGGATAGTGAAGAAGGCGTTTGGTATGCTTTCCTTTATTGGTCAGAGTATTGAGTAGAGGAGTTGGGAGGTCATGTTGAGGCTGTACAGGGCATTGGTCAGGCTACCATTGGAATATTGCGTGCAATTCTGGTCTCCTTCCTATCGGAAAGATGTTGTGAAACTTGAAAGGGTTCAGAAAAGATTTACAAGGATGTTGCCAGGGTTGGAGGATCTGAGCTACAGGGAGCGGCTGAACAGGCTGGGGCTGTTTTCCCTGGAGCATCGGAGGCTGAGGCGTGGCCTTACAGAGGTTTACAAAATCGTGAGGGGCATGGAGAGGATAAATAGACGAAGTCTTTTCCCTGGGATCGGGGAGTCCCGAACTAGAGGTCACAGGTTCAGGATGAGAGGGGAAAGATATAAAAGAGACCTAAGGGCAACGTTTTCATGCAGAGGTTGGTATGTGTATGGAATGAGATGCCAGCGGAAGTGGTGGAGGCTGGTACAATTGCAACATTTAAGAGGCATTTGGATGAGTATATGAATAGGAAGGGTTTGGAGGGATATGGGCTGGTAGGTGGGACTAGATTGGGTTGGGATATCTGGTCGGCATGGATGGGTTGAACCGAAGGGTCTATTTCCATGCTGTACATCTCTATGACTCTATGACTCTATGTGCTGAATGGGAAAAACTTTGAACAGAGCTAGCAGTTCGAGATTGGGCATCCAAGAAGCACTGTGGGTCATCAACAGCAGTGGAATTGTACTCCAGTGTAAACTGCACCCTCATGGACCAGCACATCTTTCACTCAAACATCAACATCAAGCTAGGGGATCAACTCTGGTTCAATGGAGAGTACAGGAGGGAATGCCAATAGCAACACTTAAAACTGAGGTGTCAACTTGGTGAAACTACCAACAGGACAGCTTGCACAAGCAACTAATGATAGACAAACCTAATCAATCCCACAACCAATACATCAGATCGAAGCTCCACAGTCCTACCACAACCAGTTATGAAGTTGGCAGATAATTAAAAACTCACTGGAGCAGAAGCCTCCACAAATATCCTCATCCTCAATGATGGAAAAACCGAACAAATCAGTGTAAAGGATAAGGCTGAAGCATTTGCAAAAATCTTCAGGCAGAAGTAAATGGGATAGTGAAGAAGGCGTTCGGTATGCTTACCTTTATTAGTCGGTGCATTGAGTATAGGAGTTGGGAGGTCGTACTGAGGCTGTACGGGACATTAATTAGGCCCCTTTTGGAATATTGTGTGCATTTAAAAGGCATCTGGATGGGTATATGAATAGGAAGGGTTTGGAGGGATATGGGTGTTGTGAAACTGCGTATAGTGAAGAGGGTTACCTCAGATTATAACGGGACCTGGACCAGATGGGCCAATGGGCTGAGGAGCGACAGATGGAGTTTGATTTAGATAAATGCGAGGTGCTATATGAATAGGAAGGGTTTGGAGGGATATGGGCCGGGTGCTGGCAGGTGGGACGAGATTAGTTTGGGATATCTGGTCAGCATGGATGGGTTGGACCGAAGGGTCTGTTTCCATGCTGTACATCTCTATGAATCTATGTACTTATCCAATGTCTTTTAAACACTGTAACTGTACCTGCATCCACCACCTGCTCTGGACATTGATACCACATGAGAACCATTCTCTGTCTTAAAATAAAAAGGTGCCCCTCATGTCTTTTTAAAAGATTTCTCCTCTCATCTTCAAAGTTTGCTCCCTAACCTTGAAACACCCATCCCAGGGAAAGAATACCTGCTGTTCCCATCTTTGATACCCCTGAAGATTTTATAATCCTCTCTAAGGTCATCTCTCAACCTCCGATGTTGCAGTGAAAAAAATCCCACCCTGACCATTTAGATGCCGGTATATTTATATCCAGTTATGAACTGTTCAATGCTGGTGCCGACTGGAAAGACGAAATGACCTATTCCTGCTCCCAATTCTCATACTCTGTGTCCAGGACAGCAAGCGACCATATGACATAGGTGCAGAAATTCGGTCATTCAGCCTATCAGATCTACTCCACCATTCAATCACAACTGATACGTTTCTCAACCCCATTTTGAAATTTTGATTTTGGAAAGGCAGATCAGGGAAGGATCTGCAAAGTTAATGGGGAGTGTTGTTGGCCAAAGATACCTTGGAGTGCTGGTTCATAGTTTCTTGAAAGTGGAGTCGCAGGTAGACAGGATAGCAAAGGAGGTGTTTGGTATGCTTTCCTTTATAGGTCAGTGCATTTCAGTCCAGATGTTGGGAGGTCATGTTGCCCTCGTACTGGTCATTGATTAGGCCACTTTTGGAATACTGCGTTCAGTTCTGGTTACCCTCCTACAGGAAAAGTGTTGTGAACCTTTGAAAGGGTTTGGCAAAGATTTACAAGGCTATTG
>NC_057722.1:7833167-7858342 GCF_004010195.1 Chiloscyllium plagiosum | reverse complement strand
AAGGATGTTGTGAAACTTGAAAGGGTTCAGAAAAGATTTACAAGGATGTTGTCAGGGTTAGAAGTTTTGAGCTATAGGGAGAGGCTGAATAGACTGGGGCTGTTTTCCCTGGAGCGTCGGAGGCTGAGGGGTGACCTTATAGAGGTTTATAAAATCATGAGGGGCATGGATAGGGTAAACAGACAAGGGCCTTTTCCCTGGGATGGGGAAGTCCAGAACTAGAGGGCTTAGGTTTAGGGTGAGAGGGGAAAAATTTAAAAGGGACCTCAGGGGCAACTTTTTCATGCAGAAAGTGGTCCGTGTCAGAGGAAGTGGTGAAGGCTGGTACAATTACAGCATTTAAAAGGCATCTGGATGGGTATATGAATAGGAAGGATTTGGAGGGATATGGGCCAAGTGCTGACAAATGGGACTAGATTAATGTAGGGTAACTCGTCAGCATGGACAAGTTGGATCGAAGGGTCTATTTCCGTGCTGTACATCTCTATGACCCTAAGTGCAGAGTGGATGATCCATCTCTTCCTCCTCCAGAGGTCCTTTGCATCACAGATAGTAGTCTACAACCAATTTGATTTACTCCACACGATGCTGAAAATGTCTTGCTGGAAAAGTGCAGCAGGTCAGGCAGCATCCAAGGAGCAGGAGAATCGACGTTTCGGGCATGAGCCCTTCTTCAGGAATCCTTTTTACTCCATATGATGTCAAGAAACAGTTGGAGGCACTGGATTTTGCAATGACTGCAGGGCCCTTATGACATTCCAGCAATTTCATTCTACTCTCAATCATCAGTAAAGTGATGGAAGATGTCATCAACAGTGCTATCAAGCAGCACCTGCTCAGCAATAACCTGCTCAGTGATGCCCAGTTTGGGTTCCGCCAGGGCCACATAGCTCTTGACCCCATTACAGCCTTGGTTCAAACATGGACAAAAGAGCTGAATTCCAGAGGTGAGATAAGAGCGATGGCCCTTGACATCAAGACTGTTATTTAAATTTGTTTGTCTTCAAGAATCCCTACAATGAGAATTAGGGGAAAAATTCTCTGCTGGCTGGAGTCATACCTGACACAAGGGGGCATAGCTTTAAATTAAGGGGGGGTAGGTATAGGACATATGTTAGGGGTAGGTTCTTTACTCAGCGAGTCGTGAGTTCATGGAATGCCCTGCCAGTAGCAGTGGTGGACTCTCCCTCATTATGGGCATTTAAGCGGGCATTGGATAGGCATATGGAGGATAGTGGGCTAGTGTAGGTTAGGTGGGCTTGGATCGGCGCAACATCGAGGGCCGAAGGGCCTGTACTGTGCTGTATTCTTCTATGTTCTATGTTCTATAGCAAGAGGTCGTGGTTGTTGAAGGTCAGTCATCTCAACTCCAGGGCATTTCTGCAGGAGTTCTTCAGAGTAATGCCCTAGGCCTAACCATCTTCTGCTGCTTCATCAATGACCTTCTGTCCATCATAAGGTCAGAAGTGGATGTTTGTCGATGGTTGCACAACATTTAATACCATTCATAACTCCTCAGATACTGAAGTAGTCCCTGTTCAAATGCAGCAAGATCTGCAAAATATCCAACCTGGAGATGAAAAGTGGCAAATAATATTCATGCCACACAAATATCAGGCAATGTCCATCTCCAATAAGAGACAATCTAACCATCATTCCTGAATATTAATTGGCATTACCATCAGTGAAAGAACATCTTTAGAATTACCCATGTCCAGAAATTGAACTGGACTCTCTCTGTAAATAAAGTCACGTCAAGAGCAGATCAGATGCTGGGAATACTGCAGTGAGTAACTCACCTCCTGACTCCCCTAACTCTGTCCACTATCTACAAGGCACAACTCAGGAGTGCGATGGAATACTCACCATTTGCCTGGATGAGTGCAACTCCAACCACACTCAAGAATCTTGCCACCAAGCCTGCTTAATTGGCATCACATCCACAAGCATCCACTCCCTTCACCACTGACATTCAGGAACAGCTGTGTGTACCATTTACAAGATGCACTGAAGAAAATCACCAAAGACCCTTAGACAGTACCTTTCAAAACCATGACCACTACCATCTAGAAGCACAAGAGCAGCAGACACATGGGAACACCATTACCTGCAAATTTCCAAGCAATTCACCATCCTGACATGGAAATATATCACCATTTCTTCACTGTTCCATGGGTTAAAAGCCTGGAATTCCCTCCTGAACAGCATTGTGGGTCTACCTACAGCATAGAGACTGTAGCGGTTCAAGAAAGCAGCTCACCACCACCTTCTCAAGGGCAACTAGGGACAGACAATAAATACTGGCCAAGCCAGTGACACCCACACCCGATGAGTGAATAAAATGGGTAGTAAATTGGTTTCCTAATCTTCCCTCCCCCCATCTCATCCCAGATCCAACCCTCCAACTTGGCACTGTCCTCTTGAACTGTCCCACCTGTCCATCTTCCTTCCCACCTATCTGCTCCACCCTCCATTCCGACTTATCACTATCAGCCCCCACCTGTGTTTACTTACAGCCTTCCCAGCTGCCTTCCTCCCACCCCTACCCTCCTATTTACATCAGCTCAACACCCCCCCTCCCCCCCCAACATTCCTGATGAAGAGCCTATGCCCCTATGCTCGAAACGTTGATTCTCTTGCTCCTCGGATGCTGCCTGACCTGCTGTGCTTTTCCAGCACCACACATTTTGACAGTAAATTGGTTTTGGTGGCTTGAAATATGTCAGATAATAAATGATTCATTTTTGCTTGTTTCTTCAAAGCATCACATTTTTTCCTTCTCTTACTATAATCTTTCTTTCTCACTCTTTATTTCTTCTGCTGTACTAGACTGGTTGGCGAATGAACCCACTCAAATTCACCTCCCTTTGCACGTAATGCTTTCAATGATTATTTCTCAGTGCTTTAACCTTACTGGTTAAGGAAATGCACAATTATCTCCATACAATGTCCAGCAAAACTGTTCATATATTCACTCATGAGATATGGGTATCATGAGCTAGGTCAGCTTTTCTTTCCTATTACAATTGCCTCCTGCTCTATAATCCTCTGAAGTAAAGACTATGTATCTGAATGCACACTGTCGGGGAATATCAAAGCAGGCTAATGGATAGCTCAAAGTAAAACAAATAAATATGGTCAGATAGCCATCAGGGAGACGTGGCTGCAGGATGGCAGGGATTGGGATCTGAAGAGTAAAATATTCAGGTGAATTTGGATGTGCAAGACACTAGGAAAACGTGGAGCTTTGGCTCCATTACCGAGGGTGGACGGTACAGTTGAGGTGGAGAATCTGGAGCTGTTTTCTTTATCTTATCTGCCCTAAAGTGAAGACTGAATACGGGTTGTTAAGATTCTGCTAAATTTATGGTACAATCTGGCCAGGGAGCCAGTAACTGTGTTTTTTTTAAGTAGAGAA
The DNA here is from genome assembly GCF_004010195.1 of Chiloscyllium plagiosum. NCBI lineage: Eukaryota > Metazoa > Chordata > Chondrichthyes > Orectolobiformes > Hemiscylliidae > Chiloscyllium > Chiloscyllium plagiosum. The sequence goes on along the minus strand of NC_057722.1, from coordinate 7,854,924 downwards.
ATCCAGGGGACCTATTGAAAGAATAAAGCTGCACTGTTTTAAATTAATAACAATAATTTTTTTTATAACTCTGACAAGAGAACTGTGCTGGCAATCAAACATCATTACGCCGCAAGTCAGACCGAAAATGTAAATGTTCCTTTCGGCACAAAAACAGTCAATTGTTTCTCTTTATTACTGTTATCAATAACAATAGAGACTTCCAATAGGTTCATTCAATAAACTCAAAGATAACTTGTTTATTAAGGACAGAATTATTCTTTAATCTGGTGGGAAAATGGTTTATTAACTAAGATACCATGCACTCAAACTATATTCCCATAATGTTGAAAGGTAGAAGAGATTTAGCATGCACACAGGAAGCTAGGAAAATGTGGAGGTATAGCTCAATCACCAAGTCTGAAGGGCAAATACATTTCATGGGCAGACAAGATAAGGCATCACAGCTCCATGAAAAAGTGGACAATGGTGCAAATTCAGAACATTGAATGCGTTGACTTCTGACAGTTCCTTTTATTTCTGTTAATGAGATCTGATTGATGACAAGCGCAGAATGATTGAAGATCTTCAGTCCACATTTCAGAATGAGTTGGGAGACAATTGAAACTTGGTCAGGCTTTTTCAAGCTCCTCACAAGTGATGCAAAGAGCTTTTAGCTGGTCTTGCTTTAAGGATTTTCCTCTGAGAGAGAAAGTATCATTTTCCTTCCAAGTATCAACATAACTGCTGCACCCTGGTCCATCCTGAGAAAGCAACTTTAATTCTGAGGCTGTTGCTAGGCAACTCAGGGGGGAATCCTGAGGGACAGGATGCACATGTATTTGGAAAGGCAAGAACTGATTAGGGATAGTCAACGTGGCTTTATGCGTGGGAAATCATGTCTCACAAACTTGATTGAGTTTTTGAGGAAGTAACAAAGAGGATTGATGAGGGCAGAGCAGTAGATGTGATCTATATTGACTTCAGTAAGGCATTCAACAAGGTTCCGCAGGGGGGCGGGTTGGCAAGGTTAGATCTCATGGAATACAGGGAGAACTAGCCATTTGGATACAGAACTGGCTCAAAGGTAGAAGACAGAGGGTGGTGGTGGAGGGTTGTTTTTCAGACTGGAGGCCTGTGACCAGTGGAGTGTCACAAGGATCGGTGCTGGGTCCTCTACTTTTTGTCATTTACATAAATGATTTGGATGCGAGCATAAGAGGTACAGTTAGTAAGTTTGCAGATGACACCAAAATTGGAGGTGTAGTGGACAGCGAAGAGGGTTATCTCAGATTACAACAGGATTTTGACCAGATGGGCCAATGGGCTGAGAAGTGGCAGATGGAATTTAATTCAGATAAATGCGAGGTGCTGCATTTTGGGAAAGCAAATCTTAGCAGGACTTATACACTTAAAGGGAGTGTTGCTGAACAAAGAGACCTTGGAGTGCAGGTTCATAGATCCTTGAAAATGGAGTCGCAGGTAAATGGGATAATGAAGAAAGCATTTTGTATGCTTTCCTTTATTGGTCAGAGTATTGAATACAGGTCATGTTGCGGCTGTATAGGACATTGGTTAGGCCACTGTTGGAATATTGCATGCAATTCTGGTCTCCTTCCTCACGGAAAGATATTATGAAACTTGAAAGGGTTCAGAAAAGATTTACAAGCATGTTGCCAGGGTTGGAGGATTTGAGCTATAAGGAGAGGCTGAATAGGCTGGGGCTGTTTTCCCTAGAGCGTCGGAGGCTGAGGGGTGACGTTATAGAGTTTTACAAAATCATGAGGGGCATGGATAGCGTAAATAGGCAAAGTCTTTTCCCTGGGGTGGGAGAGTGCAGAACTAGAGGGCATAGATTTCGGGTGAGAGGGGAAAGATATAAAAGAGAACTACGGGACAACCTTTTCACACAGAGGGTGGTACGGATATGGAATGAGCTGCCAGAGGAAGTGTTGGAGGCTGGTACAATTCCAACATTTAAGAGGCATTTGGATGGGTATACGAATAGGAAGGGTTTGGAGGGATATGGGCTGGATGCTGGCAAGTGGGAGTAGATTGGGTTGGGATATCTGGTCGGCATGGACAGGTTGGACCGAAGGGTCTGTTTCCATGCTGTACATCTCTATGACTCTATGACTTCAGCACCTATCCAATTTTTTTAAGCTTGTTTGTCCAACAATTTATCCATAAACTCATTGTAGAAAGATTTTAAGAAATAAGCAGTTAGTTAGTTGACTTTTATAAACAATGGATAAACAATCTTCCATTTGAACTTTTTAACATTTCCTTTCCAAGAAATCACATGATAAATTCATCTTCAACCCAGTAATGTCCGAATCATTCCATATTCCAGTTTCTCATAGTCTGTAACTCTATTTTTATCTCTAACAACTTTGCTGAACAACTTTATAACAGTAATAAAATTCACAATACATGGACAACTTATTTTTGAAAACCCAAAAGTTATGTATGGTTTTTGTGGTTCTGTTCGCTGAGCTGGGAATTTGTGTTGCAGACGTTTCGTCCCCTGTCTTGGTGACATCCTCAGTGCTTGGGAGCCTCCTGTGAAGCGCTTCTGTGATGTTTCCTCCTGCATTTATAGTGGTTTGTCTCTGCCGCTTCCAGTTGTCAGTTCCAGCTGTCCGTTGCAGTGGTCTGTATATTGAGTCCAGGTCGATGTGCTTATTGATTGAATGGTTATCTATGGTAAATATGGGTGATGGACTGGGATCAATCACTCTGCAGCACTCATTAAATAGCAAATGTAATTAAGACAAACCCCATGATTTTCTCAGGAACTCCGACCCACGACATTGATGTTTTGGTGGGTCATCAAATGTCAATAAACTTCATAAATAATTCCAACTCTTCACTTCTGCACATCTGGCTTTGAAACTCACTCTCAAACGTTGTCCCATCATGGATTGCCTCAACAACTGCTCCCGTCCTGTTTGTTCACTCTTCTTTCCTGAGTCTATAACATTCTGGATCCCAGGATGTACACTCCAGCACTTTCCCCAGGTCATAAATCTAAGAGGCAGCTAGCCTCACCAAGCTAGCCCTGCCCTTGCTATTTCCCCATCTCTCATCTTATGCAATTGCATCAAGCAATTGTGGCATTTTCAATGTCCCCCTTCAAACATACAAAAGTATTGATTGTGCATAGGCTTCTTTCAAGTCCTTTGTAGTTCCTAGGACTTCTCTGAGCCCTCCCTTACTCACAGGCACATCTCCAGCTTTTAAGAAATACCACGATTTACCAAACCACTCCTGCTTGTGTTATTATCTGGCTCAGTGGCCCAAAGCAAAAGCTGTGTGGACATTCAACTTATAGTGGGGGAAAGTGAGGACTGCAGACACTGGAGATTAAAGTTGAGAGTGTGGTGCTGGAAAGGCACCTTTCCCGATGAAGGGCTTTTGCCGAAATGTCAATTCTCCTGCTCCTCGGATGCCGCTTGACCCACGTTCAACTTACACTCTCTACTGTATTGAAATACTTATTGTGTACAAACATTTTTTGAGTCTGTCACTGTTCCTGGCGCTTCCCTGAGCCCTCCCAATACAGAGTTATTCAATTACTCTCGGACTCTCTTGAGCCCCAACTATATGTTCATTTGGAAATCCTGTGTTCCAGCCCCACCTAACATGAAGTCTATTACAAACATAAAAACAATGAACAAGGGTGGGCCATTTGACCTTTTAAGCTTGTTCGGCCATTCGATAGGTGTGGCTGATCTGATTTTAACCTCAACTCTACATTCTTGCATATCCCGATACTTATTCATCCCCATGACAATCAAGGGCATGTGTCTTAAAAATATTTAACGATTTTGCGTCCACTGTCGTTTGAGGAAGGCAATTCCAAAAATCTTCTGAGGGAAGAAGTTCTTCTTCATCTCTGTCTTTTTGGGGTGACTCCTTATTTCTAAACAATGACCCCGAATTCGAGGTTCTCCCAGAAGAGGAAACATGACTTCAGTATTCACTCAGAAGAAAGTGAGGACTGCTGGAGATGCTGGAGATCAGAGTCGAGAGTGCAGTGCTGGAAAATCACAGCAGGTCAGGCAACATCCAAGGAGCAGGAGAATCGACGTCCTCACTTTCTCCTCATTAGCACGCTCCTCTCTCTCACACGTACCTCTCTGTTTCTCTCTCCAACTATCTGTATCCTAGAGCTGCTTTTTAGTGACCTCTGAACTGTTTTGAGTCATCTATTGAAAACCTTGGAGCAAATTCCGGCTTTGTTGCTGGGCAGAATTGAATGTAAGTGATGTTTTGGAACAGTCAAATGCAAAAATCTTAGAACGCTCTGTCCCTTAAATGTTACCATTTTCACAGAAGGCTGACTCAGAGAACAAATTGCCTTACAATTAAATATGAATTCATCAAAACATATTTAACTTTACAAACAGCTTTGATAGAGTTAATGTAGAGATAGTGCCTCCGTTGGTTGGGAGGACCATTAATCATAGGACGCAGATTTAAAATAGTTGACTAATGGACTAGATTGCATGGTGAAGAGACATTTCTCTTTGTCTAATGAGTTACTTTGAATGGGAATGGATTGCTGAAAGGGTGATAGTGGAAAAAAAATGCAGATGCTGGACTCCAAAATCGACAAGCAGGACGCTGGAAGAACACAGCAAGCCTGACAGCATCAGCAGGTGGGAAGTCAATGTTTTGAGTGTAACCCTTCTTCAGGATGACTTCTCCAGCTCCTCATGTTGCCTGTCTTGCAGTGTTCTTCCAGCCTCCTGCCTGCCAAGAAAAAGAGTGGTAGCAGCTTATTCAATAGAAACATTCAAAGGCCAACTGGACAACAAGTTGAAAAGATAAAAATTGTGGTTCATCGGGAGAGAGGAAAGGTGGGGGAGAGCCTCCACTACCTAGAATAACAAGGGCAATAGACACATGAAAACACCAGCACCTACAGGTCCCCTCCATTCTCCATTCCATCATTGGCATTGGATCAAAACCCATAATTCCCTTGCTAGGAACACTATGGATGTACCTACACTACGTGGACTGCAGTGGTTTGGGATGGGGATCACCACCACTTTCTCAAATCTTCAATTAGCGCTGGACAATAATTGCTGGCCTCACTAGCAACATCCACAGAGTAAATTTAAAGAAAGCTCCAGGGGACAGGAGTTCAGTCTTGGGTCTGACTGGTCCCCTTACAGGGAGGTGAAAGTTACAAACGCAGGAGGTGACAGGGATCTCTTACTGCAGAGCTGCCTTTAGGATTACAGGCAGGATTTATGCCTATTATAAAATCATGCACCACATCTAATTGCTTCAAGCACTCTTGTAATAAAGGTCAGGAGTGTTCAAATAGGGTTGTTCTGTTGGATTGGAGCTCATTCTCCTTAAACCCTTTTCGTTTAATGTTGCACTAATGTCACAAGGTAGTGCTTGAGATAGGGTAATTTGCTAAATTCCTAACGATAGCTAAAAGCTTCTTCAGTGCTTCGCTAATATATTCCAAAAGTCTCATTTAAAAGCTACTTAGCCTTCCCCCCATATCTGTGCCAGTTGAATAATCACTGATAGATAAAAGCTTTCTTTAGATAATGTCACTCCTGAATATGGGCATGTGCTTGCATCAGTCATTTTTCATCTTAATTCGCTTCGCTTTGTAATTGGATGCAGTCCCAGGGTTATTTTCGGAACACAGTGATACCTTGTCCAACCTTTCAGGTTCGGGGTCCTCCGCTGAAGGGCCACGCAGTGGTTGCTTAAGCTGTGTCTATTCTCCTCAGGGCAGAAGAAATTAAAGGAGATTTGATCGAGTTGTCTCAAGCTGTGAAGAGTTCCAACAGAGCAGATGGGATTTCCAGCGGTAGAACAGTTGCTAAATCAAAGATAAAAATGTAAGATGACTGAGGAAATGTGTCTGAAAGGGCAGTGTAAGCAAATTCGTAGCAGTTTTCAAAACAGATTGAATATAGCTCTGAGAATAATACTTACAGGGCTGTGTAGAGTCACATCAGAGATCGGGGCGAATTATGATAACTTCTTCAAAGCAATAATCTCCTTCTGAACTGTAAGGCTTAAGGTTTTCATGAATTCACTGAACATTCTCCAGCATATATAGGGTGGCACGGTGGCTCAGTGGTTAGCACTGCTGCCTCACAGCACCAGGGATCCGGGTTCAATTCCCGCCTCGGGCAACTGTCTGAGTGGAGTTTGCACGTTCTGCGTGGGTTTCCTCCAGGTGCTCTGGTTTCCTCCCACAGTCCAAAGATGTGCAGGTCAGGTGAATTGGCTATACTAAATTGCCCGTAGTGTTCGGTGAATGTAGGGGAGTGGGTCCGGGTGGGTTGCTCTTTGGAGGGTTGGTGTGGACGTGTTGGGCCGAAGGGCAAGTTTCCACACTGTAGGGAATCTAATCTAATATATTGGAGAGTGGAAGTCATTAGAGTGGCTGAAAGCAAGAGCTCTCTCTGCTCTACTCCATCCCAGAAGAACTTGTGATTTTAACATAGCAGCGATCAAACCTTTAATCCTGGTGATCAGTATAGCCTTGTTCCATCACGAGCAACAGTAGTATGAGGAAATAACCTGAGCAAATTTTGTTTAATCGTTCGTGGGATGTGTGGCTGTGATTCCAGATCTGAACCACTCACTGCGTGAAGCAGTCTCTCTTCATTTGCCCACTGCTTCTTTTGTCAATGTAGGATGTTTTAGAAAATAAGAAACAGGAACAGGATTAGGCCATTCAGACCCTCGAGCCTGCTCCATCATTCAGCAGGATCAAAGCTGATCCCACATTTCTCTTGCACCACTTTCCTGCCCTTTCCCCATTATCCTTCATTCTCCTGCTGATCAAGCATCTTTCTACCTCAGCCTTAAACATACACAAGGACTCTGCGTGGCAAGGAGTACCAAAGGCTCAAAAAAAAATTGATCAAGACACCAGTGCCCTCCTTCTCTTCTTTAAAGTTGTGGGACTTTTGACACCGCCCTGCCTACATCTTGATGCTACAATGGCGAAGCTGTTGGGGCCATAAAATAATAGAGGTCTACAAAATAGACAAAAGGAGCTTTAACCCATAGCATCTGCTCAGTTCAAGAACTGCAACCTAACAATTCCAATTCCATTTTCCATCACTTGGCCCATAGCCTTGTATGCCTTGGCATTGCAAGTGCACATCTTAACCATTCTGAGAGTTTCTGCATCTACTACCCTTACAGGCAGTGAGTTCCAGATTCCTACTAGCCTCTGGGTGAAAACGTTTTTCCTCACATTTCCCCTGAATAGTCAGCCCCTTACCTTAAATTTATTCCCTCTGGTCATTTATCTTCCATCAAGGGAAAAATTTCTCCCTGTCCAACCTGTCTGTAACCCTCATCGTTTAAGCATCTTAATCTCCTCTGCTCAAAGGAAAATAACACCAGTTTGTCCAATCTCTTTTCATAATGGAAACTCTCCAGCCAGGCAACATCCTGGTAAATCTCTTCTGCACCCACTCCACTATAATCACATTCCTTCTGTATGGTGGAGTCCAGCATTGTACACAGTAATCTATAGCTGTGTCTAAACCAATATTTTACACAGTTCCAGCATAACCTCCCTGCTCTTAAACTATGTACAGTGGCTAATAAGACTAAGTATGTTCTACGGTTCCTTAACCAATTTATCCATGTGCCCTGATATCATAAGTGACCAGTGGATATACAAACCAAGGTCCCTCATATGCTCAGTGCTTCACAGCATCGTACTATACATCATGTATTCCCTTGCCTTGTTTGTCCCGTCCAAATACAATACCTCACGTTTAACCAGATTGACTTCCATTTGCCACAGATCAGCCCATCAAACCAGCTCATATAGATCCTGCTGTAATCTAAGGTTATCACCTTTCCTATTTACCACCCCAACAATTTTTTGTATAGAATGCAAACTTATCAATCATCCCTCCTACATTTAACTCTAAATCATTTATCTACACCACCTTTGGAACAGCAAGAGACACACACTTCCAGTCAGTAAAACATCTCCACAACTATAACCTTCTGCTTCCTGCCACTCAGCCAATTGTGAATCTAATTTACCAAATTTCCTTAGATTCCATGGGCTCTTACATTTGCTCTCAATTTCCCAAGCGGACCTTATCAAAAGTCATGCTGTCAAGTCGCCTACAGTGAAAGGAGTGTACATTCCTGGTTATCTCTTCAAAAAACTCAGCCAAGTTGGGTATGTCGGAGCTGACACCCAATCTGCTCGAATGTTTGAAATACTACAAATTTGGCCAGGGTCTTTCCTGAAATGGGCTGTTGCTATCAGTCAGAATGACAAACTAAATTAGAAAGGCTTGTCAGCGATTGTGATGCACAAGCTCTAATTCGTATTCCTGGGGACTGAGAGCATGTAAAGGGGTCACTGGAAGCCACTCAAGAATAATGACCCCAAACTCCCGATGACATCTTTGTCATGTGGGCTTGTTTCTCATGGTTCAAATGGCCAGCTCAGGCTGCAGCCAGGCCACCTTCACCTCCCTTATAATTGCCCCACTTGATCCTTCTTATAGGCACTTACTGGTTGGTTCCAGCCACGCAAACTGATTGATTATCCTTTGCATCTCTTCTAACATGAAGAATGCAGAATCTAAGTATGGATTGCACTGGCTCTTTGCTGTGATATTTTCAACAAGTGATGCCTATTCCCTTGGCTATATCAAAACTTTTCATTCAGGCACAGCTTGAAGGGCTTTTGCCTGAAACATCAATTCCCCTGCTCCTTGGATGCTACCTGACTTGCTGTGCTTTTCCAGCACCACACTCTCAATAGCTTTAACACAGTCAAAGGTCCTCCACAGGAGAGTAATCAGAAAGAAAAAAACACTCACTGGAGGAAAGGGAGCAGCATGGATGGGCAAAAGGATTATCACAGTGGCTAAAGCATTAACAAGAGGTTCAACTTCAGATATGCTGAGGCAGGAAGAGGAGGAACCTCTGTACAGAGTGGGAGGTTGGGTTTTGGGGGTGACACACAGAAACATGTGGGCGGCACGGTGGCACAGTGGTTAGCACTGCTGCCTCACAGCGCCACAGGCCGGGGTTCAATTCCCACCTCAGGCGACTCTCTGTGTGGAGTTTGCACATTCTCCCCACGTCTGTGTGGGTTTCCTCCGGGTGCTCCGGTTTCCTCCCACAATCCAAAAATGTGCAGGTCAGGTGAATTGGCCATGCTGAATTACCCGTAGTGTTAGGTGAAGGGGTAAATGTAGGAGAATGGGTCTGGGTGGGTTACACTTCGGCGGGTCGGTGTGGACTTGTTGGGCCGAAGGGCCTGTTTCCACACTGTAAGTAATCTAATCTAATCTAATCTAATCTGTCATTACTGGTAGAACGAGTACCAACAGCACTATAGGAGGTTTACAGAGAGAGGGTGAATTTGTGGTTCGCTGTCCCTTTAAGGATGTGGACAACATTCAGCTTTCATGCCCTTAACAGTCTATAATGAGATAGAGAGGAAGTGTACACTTTAAAGTTTAAAGGTGATAACTGTATAATTAAGATAATTTCACTACAGCTTGCTGGTGGCGAGAAAAGTAATTTACATGCAGGTTAATCAAGTCTGACTGTCAGATTAAGATAGAAAGTGATTTGAGGAAAATCAGAGCAGACAAAGCAATGGATTCCAACCAGGTAGCTGCAGGAAGTTTTCAGCTGATTCGATTCACCCAGAAGCACATTTTGTCAGCATGTACAGAGCCAGGAGTTGGAAGCCCAGATTTATGTCCAGAGATTTGCTGATTTCTCTTCAACCTTTCTACTCCCCTCTTCAATTTAAAAATGCTTTCTAATTTCAGATGAACAGTATTAATGTCATTCATACAGCACAGAAAGGAGGAGGTATAATGGGGCAGTCAGATAAAATTCAACATGCAATCATGGCAGAAATTAGTAGGGAACTAAATCCTCCAGGAGGAGCTGATTAAAATTCCCTGCTGTTCATGGTTAACGTAAAATAAATTATTTTTGCTCAATTTGACGGCTTGGCTAAAGAGCAAGTGGTTTATTTTCAGCACTGTCGCGTGACATTCACACGCAATAGTGACCTCAAGATGTTGTAGTAATCTCACTGGTCTATTAATGCTGATAATGTGGCTGAATCCATTTTGCACAGGACCTAGGTGAGATGTCCAAAGCCTTTGCCTGTTTTGGGAGGCAGACTTCTTTTTAACAGAGAAATTGTGATCCCATGATTGTAAATGAAGTGAAGACGAGGCATGTTAACCATTTTTGATAAAATGTTTGATTTCTTGAACACAAACTATTTAAGCTGGGTTTTAAATTATTTTTTCTAAGGCTGGGATAAAGGTTTTTGGCCCAATGGACACTGCACCAGTACATCTGCTCGATGCATCAGTGCACTGGAGATTGGCAAGTCTGATATAGTGACTGGGTCAGAACTGGAGCATCTAAGTTGAAAGGATTTGTGATAAAAACCGAAAGTGTTGGAGAAACTCAGCAGGTCCAGCAGCATCTGTAAAGAGAGAAACAGATTTTTGAGTCCACTATGATTATTCTTCAGAACTGTGGGAATTTGTGACCTGGATTTCGATGGATATTGATTGTAACTATCACACAGCAAATTTTCATTTTGACCTATAACCAGTGAAGACAATTCTCCTAAGTCATTGAAAAATAAATTTCCAAAACAGCATGTATGATTTCTGGCATAACGGGAATGTGGGAAAGCAATTCCAAGTCCAGCTAATCTATGCCGCTTATCCCAAAGTGGATAAAGTACTTTAAAAAGACAACTCCTTAATTTTACATGCTTCTTGTACAGGACTTCCCAAACACTCAACATCTACTGTCTGGAGGTACAAGGGCAGCAGGTCCTCGAGAACATCACTTCCTCCTGTTTCTTTTCCAGCTTGCACACCTTCCTAACCTGGGCACCTTTCCTCCACTATTGGTCAAATTGTAGCAATGTCCTCCCTATCAGCGAATGGGCTCATAGGTCAATAGTGTACTAACATCAGTGTACCAATAATCCAGAGGGCCTGGTGATAGGGGTTCAAATCCTACTGTGTACTGTTGACAGTACGGTGGCTCAGTGGTTAGTGCCACTGCTTCACAGTGCTAGGGAGCTAGAGGGTTTGATCCCAGCCTCGAGCGACTGCCGGTGTTGAGTTTGCACTTTCTCCCTGTGTCTCTGTGGGTTTTCTCCCACAGTTCCAAGATTAGCAGGTTAGGTGGATTGACCATGCTAAATTGCGCATAGTGTCAAGGGAAGTGTAGGCCAGGTGGATTAGCGAAAAGGAGGGTTAGAGGGGTAGAGAAGGGGTTAAGTCTGGATGGAATGCTCTTCAGAGGGTCAGTGTGGACTTGATGGGCTGAATGGCTTACTTTCGCACTGAAGGGACTCTACGAACTAATTTAAACTCAACTGGTGGTAATAGATAACTAGACTTAGCAGTGGCGAGCATGACACTATCATTGATTATTGTTAAAGCCCATCTGGTTAACTGATTTTTTTTTTAACTGAAGAAAAAATTCCAGCCTCAGCTATTCTGGTGTATGTGTGACTTGGGAATGAAATTGGTGATTATGAACTATCCTCCAAAGTGGTCTAGTAGTCACTCAGTCCTGGGGCACTTTAGGATGGGCAACAGATGCCAGCCTTTTTGGTGATGCTCACATCCTGTGAAAGAACCAATAAAACAAAATCAGAGATACAAGAAGGTGCAGCCCATCGGTACCTGGAATTGTAGCAGGTTCCTACAACGGGTGTGTGTGATGTCTATTGAAATAAGGTCAGGTCAAAGAAGTGACTACCCATTTCAAGTTGGTGAAGATGAAATGAAGAGTTTCTGCTGTCTCACTTCTCTTTACAGTGCAGTTGGAAGAGAAACTGCTTTCGTTTGTTGGACTGACTCTAAGGTCCATTTACTGAAGTACTGCTGCATTATCAGAGTGCCATCCTACAGCTTAAACGCTGAACTGATCCCCCACTCATTCTGACATTGGAGCAGCAAGTCCTCCCAGTTCACGATAACCCTTCAAGCAGCACCATTCAAACATAGATGAACTGCTCATGTTTGGGACATTTGAGGGAAAATTGGCCGTCAGGTTTGTCTGGGCTGAAGCATTAACTGTGATCGTAAAGTAATCTATACACCCTGGAATGGTTTGGGAAGCTTCACATTTTGTACAGGCGTGTTCCTGCACCCTGCATCCTGCTATCTGCGAAATCTGCTCCCTTAGATTGATGCTGAAGTCTTCCCTGGTTGATATCTCTCTGCACCACCCGCATACCTCAGCGCTGACACCCACTCATCAGATCTGTTCAGACAGGATAGGTAAAGCTAATTGGAAAGGAGAAAGTGAGGACTGCAGATGCTGAAGATCAGAGCTGAAAATGTGTTGCTGGAAAAGCACAGCAGGTCAGGCAGCATCCAAGGAGCAGGAGAATCGACGTTTTGGGCATAAGCCCTTCTTCAGAAATCATTCCTGGATGCTGCCTGACCTGCTGCGCTTTTCCAGCAACACATTTTCAAAGCTAATTGGAAAGTCTACTTGCACAAACCATGATCCCCTCCCATCCCTGGCCCTATAAGAATGCTGGATGTTATATTCTAGGGCAGGATGTTGACGAATGGGCTGATTTACCATTCTTGCAATGAAAGGGAGACTCTCTGCAAGTTGCGAAACTCCACACCTTCAAATGCACGTATATTAAGCTCTAAATGCTGAACATTTCGAAGCCATGTTTTCTGTTATTAAAGTGTATCAGATTCCCATACTGCTATTTGTGCCTGTGTTCACTGCACCTTGTTTAAACAGAGTAGTACAATGATGGTGTCTCCAGTGGTTGTGAAAACTACTGTGCTGCTAAGTTTCTTAGTGTAGAAGTCCCAGACACTTGGAAAGTTGCCGATATAACTCTTTTATCCAGAAATGGACCAGATAGCTTAATGTTAAGGGAAATAATAGCAGAACATTTAGAAATACAGCCAACATTTTATTAACCGGCAACTGGTTGCTCAAATGTTCCGGTTGATCAAGAGCTCCATATAATCAATGTAAAAACTCACACTAAATAATAGAAACAAAGTGCAGGAGGTATACAGCATAAATCGCTTACAAAATAATGCAACTCTGCATTAAATAAACTTATTGGCAGAGACCCTTCCCACTCACCCTCAACTGACTACTCGGACATCACGTTAGATCACAGTGTTTGAGGAGAAATTGACTCAAAATTGAATCAACTGTTGATATTTTTGTGGCCATTTGATTGAAGAAGGAGTGTTTTTACGTTGAGGTAAATAAATTTTAAAAACTTATAATAACTGGATAGAATAATACAGTAAACTTTGTGGTATTTGAGGCATGTAATATTTGCCAGCTTATTGAGAGTGCCGGTTCTTAAGGTGCTAGTTAAGACAAATTTTGCTGTGCACAGTACAACCAAGCAGAGTCAGCATGGCTTTACAAAGGGGAAATCACACCTGATAAATTTATTTGAATTTTTGAGGAGCTAACAAGCATAATAGATAAAGAGGAAGCAATGGATGTAATATACTTGGATAGGTGTTTGATAAGGTACCACAGATTAGGCTACTTAAGAAGGTAAAAGAGATGTAACATATTAACATGGACAGAGGATTGACTAACCAATAGAAGACAGAGAGTTGAGATAAGGGACACATTTTCAGGATGGCAGCCTGTAATTAGTGGAGTGCCATAGGGATCAGTGCTAGGGACACAGTTATTTATGTGTATTAATTTGGTTGAGGAAAGTGAATGTACTACAGGCAGACTTGAGAATGGTTCAAAAATATGTGGCAAAGCGAGTGGTGAGGATGACATAAAGAGTATGAAGAGGTTATAAACACATTAATCAAGTGGGGGAAAAAAACTTGATTATAAACACATTATAAACACATTAATCAAGTGGAATATAATGTGGGAAAATATGAGGTTATGCATTTTGGCAAAAAGAATAGAAGAACTGAATATTATTTAAATGAAGTAAGACTGAAGAAAGCAACAGCACAGAAGGATTTGGGAGTCCTTATGAGTTAAATCACAAAAAAGCTGGCATACGCATTCAGCAGATAATAGGGAAAGCAAATGGTCCGTTGGCATTTATCTCAAAGGAAAAAAACCTTAAAAAAAGGATGTTTGCTAAAACTGTGCAAGGTATTAGTCTGAATATAAAGTGATCAGTTTTGGGCTCCTTGTTTATAAAAAGATATTCTGGCATTGGAGGCAGGCCAGAGAAGGCTCACGAGACTGAGCCCATGTATGGAGGGATTGTCTTATGAGGACAGCTTGAGTAGGTTGGGTCCATACTTGTTGGAGTTTAGGAGAATGAGAGGAGACCTTACCGAAATATACAAGACTCTTAGTGGATTCGACAAGGTAGAAGCAGAAGAGTTATTTCTCCTTGTGGAAGAGTCTAATATTAGAGGGCATAACTTCATAGTAAGGGGTTGCTCATTCAAAACAGAGGAGAAGAGAAATTTCTTCTCACCGAAGGTACTGAATCAGCCAGAGACAAAGAACAAAGAGCAAAGAAAATTTACAGCCGATGAACAGGCCCTTCGGCCCTCCAAGCCAGAGCCAATCCAAATCCACTGTATAAACCTATTGGCCAATTCCTAAGCGAATGTATCCCTCTGCTCCCCACCTACTCACGCATCTGTCCAGATGCACCTTAAGTGAATCTACCATGCCTGCCTCTACTACCTCTGCTGGCAACGTGTTCCAGGCACTTACCACTCCCTGTGTAAAGTGCTTGCCACGTATATCCCTCTTAAACTTTTCACCTCTCGAGGCTCCTTTTATTTCTGAATGCTGAAGAACCTTAATAGGTCTGACAGCATTTGTGGAGAGACAAAGTTACCATTTCAAACCCAGTGTGATGCTTGCAACTTTCATGCAACTTAGACTTAGCTGAAGGATGTAAGATGCAGTCCATAGTTACTGTGTTGTCAGACAGACTTAACATAACTTAGAGATGTTACTTTACAACCCTCACCTGTACAACCATTCAGCCCTCAAAGATCAAAACTCATGGTAAAAGCCCAAAGTTACAACTTAAAAATAGACAAATTATGGAGATCTTATACATTCTCTCCGATCAGGAGAAAATGAGGACTACAGATGCTGGAGTGCTGATGAAGGGCTTATGCCCGAAATGCCAAACCTCTTTCTCCTCAGATGCTGCTTGACCTGCTGTGCTTTTCCAGCAACACACACTCGACCCCCATTTTGCAATCAGCCATACTTGGTACTCAGCAGGAGAGCATGTACAACTTGCACCTCATCCGTA
Organism: Chiloscyllium plagiosum; assembly: GCF_004010195.1. Classification (NCBI taxonomy): domain Eukaryota; kingdom Metazoa; phylum Chordata; class Chondrichthyes; order Orectolobiformes; family Hemiscylliidae; genus Chiloscyllium; species Chiloscyllium plagiosum. The sequence goes on along the minus strand of NC_057722.1, from coordinate 7,839,644 downwards.
AGTGAGATCCAATTGTCAGCCAGATACCCACAAGCGAATTTAGACAACAGTTCTCCAACCAATTCACAGGTCTACGAAACCTCAATATTGTGTACTTCTTCATACTCAAAGCCGATATCAAACCCATCTGCCTGTCTACACCTGGGGAAATCCCATATCTACTTCGAATCAAGATAATACGGGAGATTGATACAATGTTTAGGAAGGATATTATTTCAAAATTCATATCACCAGCAACATGCTGCTAAGCTATTGTGCCAATCCTAAACTAAACAGATCCATTCAAATATGAGTCAATTTAATACAGTTGAACAAAGCAGTGCAATGTGAGATACATCCAATAGTGTCTGTAGCTGGCTAAGGTCACTAATAGCATATTCTTCACTAAGTTCGGTACAAACAGCCACTTCTGGCAATTTCCATTTGATGAGGACTTCAACTCATTGACGATGTCATTGCTTTAACTACCTGCCCTTTGCCATCTCATCCTGACCTGAGATTTTCAGTGGATATTATCCAATAGATTAGAAGTTGCGGAGACCATTGCACATTAGATGGACAGTATTCTCATCCACGGGGCTCCTCTAAAGCTCACCAGGATGATAGCATATGGAGGGTCTTGTGTAAGTTATAGAACCGTAGATTCATACAGCATGGAAACAGACCATTCAGTACCAGGTCTTGTATAAGTTATAGAACCATAGATTCATACAATTCAGTACAATTTGTCCACATGACATCTCAATGTGATCTCGTCCCATTTGCCAGCATTTGACCTATATCCCTCTAAACTCGTCCTATTCATGTACACATCCAGATGCCTTTTAAGTGTTGCAATTGTACGCACCTCTACAACAAACACACCTCTACTACAAACTCTGGCAGCTCATTCCATACACGCACCACCATTTGAATGAAAACGTTACTCCTCAGGTCCATTTTAAGTCTTTCCCCTTTCACCTTAAACCTGTGCCCTCTAATTTGGGACTCCCCCCACCCCAGGAAAAAGAACTTGGCTATTCACCTCATGATTTTATAAACTTCTATAAAGTCACGCCTCAGCCTCCAAAGCTCCAGGGAAATTAGCCCTAGCCTATTCAACCTCTACCAATAACTTAAACCTGAAAGTCCTGGCAACATGCTTGTAAATCTTTGCTGTACTCTCTCAAGTTTAACAACATCCTACCTATAGAAGTTACAGGATGCTCAATGATAGGAGTCAGTTCTGTAAACTAACAATCAAATATTTGGGCCTAGTGGTTTGAGCAACAGGAATAATGGCAGAGTCACAGAAAGCAGAAACCACTGAACCGCTCCATACCTAAAAATACAATGGAACTCATGTGGTGAATCAGGTGGGAAAATTCATACCTTACCTTAGTGAACTTCTCAAAAAACTTCTGGAGCAGGACAATGTGCAGTGTGGGAATAAAGATCAACAGTACTCATTTGAATGCACATTTCATCTGAGATGCACGCTTATTATCATCCAGCTCTTCCAACGATAATGACGGCAGTTGCCTCATCCAGAGGTCAGTCTTATTTCAGGTATAATGTGATGCGATCAGGCAGCCAGTTTACTATGCTTCCAGAGCTCTTACAAATGCAGAACAGAGGAATGCTTCATTGAGAAAGTGGGCACGTGAGAAATTCTCTGATAATACGTTAGGTTTGCCACTCAGGATTAAAACCAATTGCAAGCTGTTGCTAACCTTCCTGAACATAAAAAGAGCTTGCAAAAAATGCCTTTGAGGACACAGAGATTCCACTTGAGGCAGTTTCAGTACATGGGTTATATATATGGACTAGAAATGTCTGATGCTCTATGATGGTATCCCACTCAACTCCCTAGGGAAGGAAATCAAAACATTTATTCATGAGGTTGCAACCCAGAGGCCTTAACTACTGACTATTTACCAGTGAAGAAGCTACAGGAATCTTGAGAGCTTGGTTTGTGTAACAGAACATGCACAAATCTGTACGTTCAGCTTGGAGGTACGCCAGAGCATATTCTCAATAATCTAGTCTTGGGGTAGTATTTTGAAAAGTACAGTCAGATCAGTTGTGTCAATTAATTTTTGGAAAAGGTGTGTTCCAATGAGCTATTGATCAAGACAAAAAAATCCAACACGGGTATCTGGGTACTTTCAAATCTTGGGCCAAGTTTATGTGATAGCCTGTTATCTAGAATAAGTGCTCTCTCACTCTTCTTGGAGATAGGTGCAGAAATCACTTCTTCTCTCTTCTTTTCCAGCTAAACATTTGGTTGACATTGGTATTGAACTCCTTTACTTTGGAAGGAACAGCATTTCTCACTGCCATAAATTATCATTCCTGTTGGATCGAGATCCAGAAACTCAACTGACCCACCTCAGAAGTCCAGGTGAACCTGTTGGAAAACCACATTTCCATCCACAAAATTCCAGATGTTGTTGTATCCAATAATGGAGATGATTAAAAGCCACTCCCTCTTATTTCCAATCCTATTTGGCCTCATATCAAGTTCCCCATGATACAAGCTCACTGAAGTACCCTGAAGAAATCAGTAACCTGGGGAGAGTTATAGTAAACATAGCAAACTTCTTGCCAAAGAATAATAAGTTTCATCCAGCCCTGGTCGTTTACTGCTCCACGCTGATTCAGAACGGCTTCACTCCAGGCCAACTATTGACAGGCAGAAAGTTGCAGACCCAATCGCTCACCAGGCACTAGCACTGATTGTTACAGATGTGAGATGACACAGATGTATGACAGAAGGTAGAAGGCTATAGCACAGATCAAGATTACAACTTCAACTAGCCACACAGAGCTCACAATCTGCGCAGACAGAAGAAAGATCCCAGTTGTGGTCAGGGATAGATTGCCTAGGGACACAGCATTGTCGAGGTTCCAGCAGCTGAGATAATACCTGAACCACCCACCAGATAACAGTGGTCAAAGGAACAGGAGTGCTATGATTTTGTTAACGGGCAAAGCAATAGCGTGCAATGGTTTCCATACTCAGAACTGGAGGATGCTGAGTAAGCTCGGATGAAAATGAGAATGGCTGAAAGCCCATGTTCATAGATACTCCACAAATCTGCAACAGACCTCTGTACACATTCTGAGAAATCAATGATACTAACCTCCAGCTATTTCCTATGAAGTAATTCCTTACCATCCCCATCCCATCCTTCTTCTTTGCTGCCAATAGAGTCCAGAGGAGACAAGAGTGATGTTGTTAAATGCAAAGAGAGGGGTGGGGGAGTCCAGAATGAGAGAGCATAGGTCTAGGGTGAGAGGGGAAAAATTTAAAAGGAACCTAAGGGGCAACTTCTTCACGCAGAGGGTGGTGCGTGTATGGAATGAACTGCCAGAGGATGTGGAGGAGGCTGGTACAATTACAATATTTAAAAGGCATCTGGATGGGTATATGAATAGGAAAGGTTTAGAGCGATTATGGACCAAATGCTTGCAAATGGGACTAAATTCATTTAGCATATCTGGTCAGCATGGACTAGTTGGACCGAAGGGTCTACTTCCTTGCTTTACATCTCTATGACTCTAACTGTTCATGGAGAATATAATGATTTCAAGGGATGGAATGAAAGGCATGAGGGGAAATTTTGGATAATAGTTAAACCCAGTTATGCTAATAAATAGTTTGCATCATTGGTGAAGGTTACTGACATGTCGACACATTGGGAACTTTGACTGAGCCTTAATTGTTCAGGAATGCTCTTGCCTACCATCCACTTTATGGAATGTATATAGTTAATAAAAGGCTGCAGTTCATCATTATGATTGTCTCTCCATACAATCTCAATATAACATTTGCCCAAACCTTATATTTCCAAAGTTTGTATCTGTTGATCCTAATTAAACAGAGCTGAACTAGACCTGCAACAGGAAACAAGTCTCTAATGTCTGAAATTTGTCTGGTGCTATTTTCAAAGTGGGCATTAAAGCAGTACTGAGCAGTTTGTGGGAAGCAGAAAGTGTAATTCTTTGTGAGAGGGAAAAGAATCCTTCACCTGTCCTGACATACGCACAACACGATCAAGATTCCACTGTAACAAAGAATGTTGATCGTTCCGGATAATAGAAGAAACCAAAAAAATAAAAGTTACCGTTTATTGTATAATTGTGTGAATGGCATTCTTGCTCTCTTACATTGACCACAGAATTTAACAAGCCCACTCTCCATTATGTGAAAAGACAACTCTTTGTGGTTGGTGATTGATTTTGCCTCTGAGTAAGTATGTGGCAATTTTCAGTGCTTTTGTGTCTCATAATTGCAGTGCTCCTTGCTGCCACATCTCAGAAAAGATTTTCAGTGACCGAATTAAAGCTTTCCATACTTCCTTAGAACACTCTGTTCCTCAGCCTGCAATCTTAGCTCTTTTGAACAATTGCACTTTTATTGATAAAGTATATGACAGATTAACAATACCACCCATTATGAGGAATGATGTGCTTCTTATTGACAGTTTGAAAATTCTATTAAGAGTTCATTAGTATCCATCAGTGCCCATGCTATTTGTCGATGGCCCTGGTACGACTATAGACTATGCATGTTAAACACCCTCGATAACGTTATGGCAGTACAGTAAGAATTGTCTGTGCTTGAATTTTCTAATATCTAAGCAACATGTAACACACTCCAGTGACACCGTATTGATGCTGTTTAATGCATTTTTAAAATCATTCCTGGGATGTGGATTAGCTATGTCCAACTCCAATTGTCCTTGAGATATTTTCTAATCAGCCTGTTCAGAAATGTTATAACACAACTCCAAAGAATATGGTGAAAAGTTATCTTGTTGAAGTATAGGCTCAGCCATGGTACTGCTGCGGAGTTGAAGGATTTTGACCTAGCAATGGTAAAGGATTGGTGGTATACCTTCATTTGGTTCCCTATTTATTTTAAATGAACTTCCAACTCTCAAGAACACAGAGCAATATGACAGAAATGCAGTGTAACAACATGAATATTGACAATCCAGAAGCCTATTTTGCTTAATATTCGTTGACAAAAAATTCAAGTTGCAATCAGCCTGCAGATTTGCTGGCCATTATTTTTAACTTGATTGTTAAAATTTACTTCTACTAAATTTTCATCACAGATCAGAAACTGTAATTTTTAGCTTTGCTCCAACCTTTGAATTGCTTTCAATTACTAGGGTTAAGGTCTGGGGTGGGGATGTTTAAAAGAGATCTGTGAGGCAAGATTTTCATTCAAAGGATGGTGTGTGCCTGTAATTCACTGCCAGAGGAGGTAGTGGAAGCAGACTCAATAGCAACATTCAAGAAGCACCGGGATGAATACATGAAGAGGAAGGGAACAGTGGGATACAGATCCTGCAAGTAAAGACAGTTTTAATATGGAAGGGCAAAATGTGTTGGTGCAGGCTTGGAGGGCCAAAGGGCCTGTTCCTGTGCTGTACATTTCTTTGTTCCTTGCTTCTGCTCACTGCCATACAGTCCTTGACAATATTGACAGCACTGATAGACACAAAAGGAACCCAGTCTTTCGATTTGTTTAGGGATCACTATCTGACCTCTTAAAAAAAGATCATGTGGTGATATGGTAGTGTACGACCATAAAGTCAAAAGACATAAGAGCAGAATTAGGCCATTCAGCCCATCGAATCTGCTCTGCCATTCGATCATGGGTGATATGTTTCTCAACCCTGTTCTTCTGCCTTCTCCCCATAACCATTAATCCCCTTACCAATCAAAAACCAATCTTTCTCTGTCTTAAATACACTCAATGCCTTGACCTCCACAGCCCTCTGCGGCAATGAGTCCCAAAGATTCACCATCCTCTGACTGACAAAGTTCCTCCTCATCTCAGTTCTAAAAGGTTGTCCCTTCACTCTGAGGCTGTGCCCTCGGTCTTAGTCTCTCCTACAAATGGAAACAACTTCTCTGTGTCCACTCTATCATGGCCTCTTTTCATTCTGTATGTTTCAATGAGGCAACATGCCCTCCATCCTTCTAAATTCTATTGAATACAGACCCAGAGTCCCCAACTGCTCCTCATATGACAAGCCTTTCATCCCTGGGATCATTGTTGTAAATCTCCTCTGGACTCCCTCCAACACAAACACCTCCTACATTAGATACAGTGACCAAAATTGCTCACAATATTCCAAATGCAATCTGACCAGAGTCTCTTACAGCCTCAGCAGTACATCTCTGCTCTTGTATTCTAGCCCTCTTAAATGAATGCTATCATTGCATTTGCCTTCCAAATGACAATTGAAACTGCATGTTAATCTTAAAAGAATTCTAAACAAGGACTCCTTTATCCCTTTGTTCTTTGGATTTCCAAAGCTTTTCCCAATTTAGACACTATTCTATGCCTCTATTCTTCCTACTAAAGTGCATAACCTCACACTTTCCCACATTGTATTCCATCTGCCACTTCTGTGCCCACTCTCCTTGCCTGTCCAAGACCTTCTGCAGCTTCCCCACTTCCTCAGCACTACCTGT
>NC_057722.1:7735288-7832667 GCF_004010195.1 Chiloscyllium plagiosum | reverse complement strand
TCTTGAAAAATGGCACGTTTTTCAATTCCTGATTGTTGGAACATGACCCTCCTTCACACTGGAACCCATACCCTTGAACTTGAGTCTTATCGCCTCAGGTTATATCATGGGTTAAAAGGGAAAGGATTGAAGGCATTTGTTTTAAATAGTAGTTTTTTTGGTGGGGGTGGGGGGACGGCATGGGTACCAGTGTGGTAGTTGGCATTATTAGAGTGGTGCTGGAAAAGCACATCGGGTCAGGCTGCATCAGGAATTGACCATTATTGATTATTACTGGTGAAGGGCTCCTGCCCAATACGTCGATTTTCCTGCTCTTCGGATGCTGCCTGACCTGCTGTGCTTTTCCAGCACCACTCTAATCTTGACCCTGATCTTCAGCATCTGCAGTCCTGACTTTCGCCTGGTTGGCAGTCTTACCTAGTACTCCTGAGAAGTTCATGATAGGCTTTCATTTCCGCAAGCAGAATTCTTTACAGCGGTTTGATACAACTGAGTGGCCACTACAGAGGGCAATTGAGAACTGACAACACTAGTCTGGGATTGGGGTCATAGAGTCATACAGCACGGAAACAGATCCTTCAGTCAAACTAGTCCATGCTGACCAAGTTTCCCAAACTAAACTAGTCCCACTTGTCTGCCTTTGCTTTCATGTACCTGCCCAAACGTCTTTTAAACGTTGTAAATGCACCCGCATGTACCACTTTCCCTGGCAGTTCATTCCACACAAGCTCCACACCGCCTGATGAAGGAGCAGCACTCCGAAAGCTAGTGCTTCCACATAAACCTGTTGAGAGAAAGTGAGGGCTGCAGATGCTGGAGATCAGAGCTGAAAATGTGTTGCTGGAAAGGCAAAGTAGGTCAGGCAGCATCCAAGGAACAGGAGAATCAACGTTTCGGGCATAAGCCCGAAGAAGAAGGGCTTATGCCCGAAACATAAACCTGTTGGACTATAACCTGGTGTTGTGTGATTTTTAACATTCCAGACAAGAACCAGCTTCTGTGTGAAATAGTAGCCCCTCGGGTCCCTTTGAAATCTTTCTCCTCTCACTTTAAAAATATGCCCCCGGTTTTGAACTCACTCACCCTAGGGAAAAGCTATTCACTTTATCCAAGCATCTCATGACTTTATAAACCTCTGTAAAGTTGCCCTCAAATTCCCGTACTCCAATGAAACTAAATGTACCAGCCTTTCCAGCCTCTCCTCACCACTCAAATGCTACATTCCCAGCAACACCCTGGTAAATCTTTTCTGTGCCCACTCCAATCTAATAATATCCTTCCTGTAACAGGGCAACCAGAACTGGACACAGTACTCCAAAGTGGCCTCACCAATGTACTTTACAACCTCAACATGACTTTCCAATTCCTACACTCAAAGATCTGAGCAATTAAGGCAAGTCTTCTTTACCACTCTGTCTACCTGTGATGCAACTTTCAAAGAACTTTGTACCTGAACCCAAAGGCCTCTCCGTTCAACAACACCATCCAGGGCCCGAACATTAACTGTACAAATCCTCCCCTTGCTTGCTGTACCAAAATGTAATACCTCGCATTTATATAAATTAAATACCATCTGCCATTCCTCAGCCCATTGACTCAGTTGATCAAGATCCCTTTGTAATCTTAGATAACCTTTTTCATGAGTAAACACAACAGTTCGCAGAGTACATCCTGTGTAAAATTTGTAAAAGCATCCATTGCTCAAGGAAAATTTACTGAGGAGAGTTAAACTGAATGTTTAAATAAAACGCCTTAAGAGTGCAAATGTTTCAGGATTCAGCAGTACTGAGTCATCCGTAAAATACCTTGCTGAACCAGTGAAGTTCTGGCAATTCTATGGTCACTTTTATATTTTCCAATTTCCAATGTTTTGGGGAAAAAGTGAATTCAAATAGTGGGAACCGAGTGGACATTTTCTTAATTACAAGCCCAGTAACAATCTGGGATCAAGCAGCAGGAAGGGTAAATGTGTTTGGAATAATTTTTCTGCTTAGAAGGTAAACAGGCTGTTGGTTAGATCAGAGTGGTGCTGGAAAAGCACAGCAGGATCCGAGGAGCAGGAAAATCGACGTTCCGGGCAAAAGCCCTTCATCATGATGCTTTTCCATCACCACTCTGATCTAAACTCTGGTTTCCAGCATCTGTAGTCCTCACTTTTGCCTGGTAAACAGGCTGGTCAGCTTGAATGATCTGTCTCAGTATTGTAACTTCCACGTAGTATAAACTGTGAGGATTGAAGGGAGACTGGAAATTGTGGATGTTTTGACAGAGTCAACGGGGAGTTGGATTGCAAATGCACTACCTGGAGTAGTTGTAAAAGCAGATTTTATGATGCCTTTCTAAAGGAAAGTTACGTGGTGGAAGAGGGGGTGGAAATGCAGCACTGTGGGGAAAGATTAAGGGGAGTGGATCTAAATTGATTCTCTTTCAAAGAGCTTGCCTTAGTGTATTGGGCTGAATGGCCTCCTTCCATCCTGTATGATTCTATGATAACTGATTTGTACCGGAACATTCATTTGTTTACTGTGGGGGTCTCACACTTGATGAAAGACCACCCTTAGAGATCTGTCATAAAGCAACTTCATTTGTGCGTTTTTCAGATGAGACCCAAGACCCACCCTCAAATGGACATTATAAGATCTTCAGGCACTACTTGGAAGATGCATTTCCCCCAGATGCCCTGAATAACATTTATCACTACATTAACAGCACTGAATTAATGATCTAGTTATTACCACATTGCCATTTTTGAGCTTGTGCTGAATCGACCATGTTACAACAGAGGTATCAGTCCAAAACCTGGCTGTCATTGATACTGCTGTGGTAAATTCAATGTAAATGCAAATATTTCTTCCCTCCAGTCCAGCAAACTACAATAGATGCACAGTATGCAAAGAATGCACAAACTGATGCACAACAGTATGTACAAAAACTCTACAACGAGCAGCCAGTCTGTCCCATCTCGTTCCTGTGTAAGGGGCTAAGCCTGACTGTGTGATATGTTCCTGAAATGCTGCACTCATCATCTCAGGAAGTGATGCAACCTCACATGATCTTACTGTTTCTGGCAGCCTCCTGCCAAGATGCCGTCAATGTAAGATGTTTCTGAAATAAAGGAGCACAATCAGACCAAGAATATGAAAAGCAGCTTCTGATCTCTTCTCGCTCTAAATAATATACCTGCACTGCCACATGTCCCATGTAGACCTGTATACTGCTTGTTGCAACCAAGACGTGTTTCTTCTCATTCCGTGCACTGCAACTCAAATGATGTTGCTTCTTCGAACTCACTCCTCAGTGCATGCACTAGAGTTGCCACAAATGGAAAAGGAGTAAGTGAGGTCTGCAGATGCTGGAGATCAGAGTTGACAGTGTGGTGCTGGAGAAGCACAGCAGGTCAGGCAGCATCCAAGGGGCAGGGGAATCGACGATTCAGGGCAGAGCCCTTCATCACTTAAATATCCACCCCTTTTCTGGATGAAGGGCTCCAGACCGAAATGTCGATTCTCCTGCTTCTCGGATGCGGCCTGACTTGCTGTGCTTTTCTAGCAACACGCTCTCAACACAAATGGAGAAGGATGCAGAGCTACTGGTACTGCTGGGCAGACTGCTCTTCTGGGTCAACATATGGCAGAAAAAAGGTGGATGTTCAAGTGCAAATCTCAAACAGAGCCTGTATTGCAAAGTATTAACCATACCAGTGGTTACTTCTCCAACAAGTCATGTTCTGTATGAGGTGATAACATGGCGTCCTGTTGATCTTCAAATTGATATAAAGATCCCAAGGCATTACTCATAAAATGGTAGCGGCTAGCTATCTCCCTGGTCCCCTGTCTAATCTTTTTCTGTCAATCAACATTGCTAAAACAGGCTGTCCAGTCAAATTATATTTTGCATCAATTGCCTGCTCTGTTCCTGCATTACAACAGTCAATGCACTTCACAAGTAAAAAGGGGTTGTAAAAAGGGTGTTATAAAAATACACATCCTTTCTTGTTTTAAAAGCAAGCCTTTGTTGTTCATTGCAATCCGTGTGCTGGAAAGAACAGGACTCCTTTAAAATTTCCATTTCCCAAAAAAAAGACCCTTTGGATGAAAGGTCCTATCAGTTATCATTTTCTTTCCCAGATGTCGTTAGCAATGAGTTTTGATTGACAGGTCAGAGTGTGAGTAATATAGAGATTTTACAAGTGATCACTTTAAATTCAATTTAGCAAACTTTTCATTTTGATATCTTGAGAACCAAATGTGGTTTAATCATAATTTTCACTGGAACTAGTTATTTTAGTGATATCATTAATAATAAAAAAGATAATCTGGCTATAAATAATTAGAAAATTAATTTTAAAAAACCAATTGCTTAATTTCTATCAGTCTGCAAGTTTGCAAGTTTGTAAATTGATTTAGAAAACTATTTATTAATTTTAAAATGTTCTTATACATTTTCTGCATTCACTCTGAGATTGATCTATTAATTTTGAAATTGATGTATGGACATGATTTCTCATACTCTGATTAAATTAGTAGATGAAACCTTATTTATTGCTCACCTCTGTTTAAATAGACATGATGTTACAGCTTCAATTCAGGTTCTTTGTCTCACTTTTACAAGTTCACTCTCTGGTATTGTGAACTGTTGACATCTCCTGTTGGAGACCAATTACCATGAAAGTCTACTGAGTTGCATCTTTGAGAAACTCACCAAACTGATGTGTCAACTGTTGTAGAACTTGACAATTAATAATGAGGACTAATGACCACTTTGACATGCTAGTAACCAGAAAGCTTGACTTACGAATATCTCGGTTTTCTGCCAACATGCGAACTCACAAATAGTCACAACCACCTGCCCCCATGTCGACATTGCAAGCGTTACAGCAAGATCCCAAAAAGGCACCAAATGACCGCTCAATCTGTCATTGATAGTACTAGTCATGAGGGGAATGTTGGCTGGAACATTGGAGGAGGATCCCCTTGCTCTTCTTCAAAAGGTGTCACCACATTTAATGATCCAGGAAGCTGACTCCTGAGTTTAATGCCCTATCCAAACGACAGCTCCTCGCAGAGAATCACAGAAATGTTACGATACAGAAGAAGGCTGATCAGCACTTTGCATCAGCACTGGCTCTCTGACTGACGCATATGACTTTGTGCCATTCTCCTTATCACCATAACCCTGAACAATATTTCCATTTCAATAATTATCCGATGCCCTCTTGACTGCCTCAGTTGAACCTGCCTCCACCACATTTCCAGGCAGTGTTCCTACACTCCAGTTACTCACTCAGTGGCAAAAAATTTCCTCGCATCACTTTTGCCCCTTTTGCAAATTACCTTATATTGGTGCCCATTGATTCTTAACCCTTTTACAGGAGGGAACAGTGTCTCACTATCTACTGTGGCAAGTTCCCTCATGATTTTCAAAACTTCTATCAAATCTTCTCTTAGCCTTCTCAAGGACAATAGTCCCAATTCCTCGCACCTATTTTCATAACTCTGGAACAAATCTTGTAAAGTTTTCCGCATTCTCTCCAATGTATTCAGCATGCTTCCTAGAGTCGGATGTCCTGACCTATAGGCCTATTCCAAATGTTTGGAGGAGGAATAGTGGGCTGAATGGCCTACTCCTGTTCCAATGCTCCTACATGGTTCACATCATTCCTAAGAGCTTCTTTTCTTCTTGAAGTGGACAGTTCATGCTGTTGAGAGCTCGTCAGAATACATTGTAAGAATATCCCACACTGTTCTTTACAATATGCCAGTCTAGACTTGAGTAATTAAAGTCTGCCTTTATAACAACATTGTAATGTTTGTACCTTTCTCTAATTTTCTTGTAGTTTGTTCCTCTATGTCTTCCCCTCAGTTGGTGGTCTGTAGGCCACACTGAGAAATGTAATTGCACTCTTTTGTTCCTTAGTTTTATCCAGATCAACTCGCTCCTTGAATCCTTTGGGACACCCACTTTGTACAGATGACAACACTCACCTCAACAAATACTGCACTATTCTTTCTTTTTCCTTTAATGTCTTTTCTAAAGACTTTATAACCAGGAATATTTAACACCCAGTTATATCCTTCCTTCACTTATGTCGCTATTATAGCTACAACAACATAAATATGCAGACAATCTGCATCAGGCTTATTGTCTGTGCTCATAGAATAGGCGAAGGTGGGTACTGCAGATGCTGGAGATTAGAGTCAAGATTAGAGTGGTGTTGGAAAAGCTCAGCAGGTCAGGCAGCATCCAAGGCACAGGAAAATTGATGAAGGTGGAGAAACGTCAATTTTCCTGCTCCTCGGATGCCGTCTGACCTGCTGTGCTTTTCCAGCACCTCTCTAATCCATGCTTATACAATCCCTACAATGTGGAAACAAGCCATTCAGCCCATTGAGTTCAAAGCAACCCTCTAGAGAGCATTCCACCCAGACATTACCTTACCCTATCCTTGTAACCCTATGTTTCCCATGGCTAATGCACCTAGTCTGCACATCCCTGCATGCTATTGGCAATTCAGCATGGCCAATCTATCTAACCTGCACATCATTGGACTGTAGAAGAAAACCAGAGTACCCAGAGGAAACCCACACAGATGTGGGGAGAACATTCAAACTCCACACAGACTGTCACCCAAGGCTGGAATTGAACCCAGGTCCCTGGTGCAATCAGGCAACAGTGCTAATCACTGAGTCACATATGTGCAGTGTAACATTGAGTTAGTTAACACTGAGCAAAGCTCTCAGGATGAGTCTTCTTCCCTGGTTTAGCTGGAGAAGACACTGATAAACCACCTTTGTGAACATTTACAGTCCATGTAGTAAAGGTACTCCCCACAATGGTATTTGATATGGAGTTCCAGGATTTCAACTCAGTAATAATGCACCAGTTGTGAGCAGGAGAGAAATTGAGTTAAAGGAAAAGGAAAAGGATGTTATCTTGAATAACTACTGACATTATGAGCATAACAGATCAACTGAGTTTGGGAAATGAACTGTAACATCTGAATTGCAAGCTTTTGGAAACCATGTTTTGACCTTAGGCACTCAGCTAGTGATGTATCTGCCCATTGCAGAACGCACTCAAATTTTATCCTGCTCAGGGAGTGAGTTTGACTGACTCTGGCACTAAAAGAGTAGATTAACCCAATCATCATTAAATTTCACAGAAGGAGGCTACTTGCACCAATTTGCTGGTGTTGGCTCTCCAAGCAAGCTAACAGGATTGTCCTACTCTTCTGTTCTTTACCATAGCTCGGCAAGTTTCCTCTCTTATGTCATGGGAAGGCATTGGTTTCAGTGCGTTGAGAATAAACAGTGTATAAATGAAAAAAAGGAACATTTGGGGTTAGAATATCTTTAGGAAGGATGGAATGAGCAAGAATGAAGATGGAGTGGTGAGGAAACGTCAACTCACTACGGAGAAAACTGATATGGTGAAAATGCCAGTAAAAGCAATTTTTATATTATTTGGGGTTATACAACAGACCCTTTAATTATCTGTGAGATACTTCAGACCAACAAGATACTGTTTCAGGAGATTTTAACAAATCTCTCTTACACAGAATCCCTACATCATAGAGGCAGGCTATTTGGCCCACACCGACCTTCTGAAGAGCATCCCACCCAGACCCATCCCCACCCCTCAGCATTGTCCATGATCAATCCACCTATCCTTGGACACTATGGGCAACTTAGCATGGCCAATCCACCTAACCTGCATATCTTGGACTGTGGGAGGAAACCGGAGCACCCAGAGAAAACCCAAGCAGACACGGGGAGAATGTGCAAACTCCTCACAGATAGTCACCTAAGAGTGGAATCGAACCCGGGTCCCTGGCGATGTGAGGCAGCAGTGCTAACCACTGAGCCACCATGCTACCCAGAAGACTGTTCAATGAGAGAGTCATTAGAAAAAGGAATGGAATGACTCAATTGGGGACAGGATTTCTTGTTCGAGATATGCTTGTCTGTATTCTTATGTGGGATTTGGGCATCATAGGCAAGACCAGCATTTTGTTGCCCATTCTCCTTCTCCCTTGAACTAAGTGGTTTGCGAATCCATTTCAGAGGGCTGTGAAGAGACGACCATATTCCCATGGGTCTTGAGCTGATGTGGATGGTGATCCATCTGTTGGTGCATTCATTCCACTGTCAAACACGAGGGGGTAATTTCTGAGATGCCTCAGGTAATTCTGAAACAAGGCATTGCGCCTCTTGAATATATGAACTGGACGCCGCAGCCCGTTACAGGATTTCTCTGGTGCCTGGAAAGACCTGATCTCAGGTCTACTTCACACAGGATTCTTTGTAGGCTCTCACCAAAGATTGTTTTTGTTAAGGGCAAAAACGACAATTTCCTATGAAACCAGAAAATGTGCTTACCAGCAGAGGCAATGTAATCGACAATCACATCCCTCTTCTTCGAGCTTCCTGCCAATCATTCTAGTGTCACTGAGACCCAACCCATTGACAACTCCCAGAGATGCTACCAACTCAAAGTTGGTGTTTCTTATTAAATAGTGGAGACATGATACAGCCAACTCACCTTTCATACTCAGGTCTGACCAATTTCCATTCGTCCTCAGACCCAGCTGTTTCAGTGCATATGCACTAACTTCTACAATCAAACAAGATACTCAGGATAAGGAAGTCTTGGTTTAGAAATTAAACCCTATTATACTTTTATTGGGAAAATCGGGTGAGTTGGAAGAGCGAAGGGGTTTTGAGAATCTTGGTTTATAAAACATTAAAATCAGCATCTCAATGGTTAAAGTTGCTGAAGAAAGCTAATGGAATCTTGATTTCTGGCTGATTTCATCGCTTAAACAATAAGGGAAGGAAGACCCACAACTTGTAAATGAATTTTTTTAAAAAGTTACATGTTATTAAGAATTTAAGTAAGATTAAGTAAGGTCACAGTTAAAATCTTCCAGGGAGGAGGCAGAGACAATGGAGAGGATACTGTGCCAATTCAGCAGGATATGACACCTGTTCTGTTACTGCTGTTACACCTGAATATTGGCATAGGTAAACATTAATTTTCACCTCTGTGCTTTTTGTATTTATCTACACTGATGGAAGCTGTCATCACTATTGTGCTGTGAACAAAGGGTTACATAGCCAGAGGCAGACTCACTGTTTGGAAATATGTTGCAATCTGCAGCTTCGGGTTTTGACATTTGGCACACACAATGCATTTCTTTATGTAAGTGATATGTGGATAACATCACTGATCCTGTGGTCCCAGTCAGAAGCTGTGTTCAAAGGAAGCAGCAGATACTTCCTACTCATTTAGTGTCATTGATTTTCTGTTCAAATCCTTCCATAGCCATCTCCTCCCATTGGCTATAGACAACTCCAGTCCCACAACTTTCCAAAGAGTCTGTGTGCTTCCAATTTTGACCTTTTGTGCATCTCTTCAATACTCTTCACCCCATCATTGCAGGCTGTACCTTTAGCTGTCTAGAAATTAATCCCTGGAACTGTCTCTTTAGAGCTCTCTCTGTGTCGACAACTCTCTCTCTCCCTCTGTCATGTGCCTTTAAGATATTGCTTAAAATCTATTTCTTCTTCCCAGGTTTTTGTTACTCACTTTACATTCTCCTTCCATGATCTGATGACAAGCTCTTTCTGATAATAGTCCTGTGAAGTGACCAGCATCATTTTACAATGTTAAAGATTTATATTGCTCATGTTGCTTTCGTGAAGAAGCCAATAGCACTGGAAAACATGAGATTGGTGAATTTACCTGGGGCACCCACTTAAATTAGAAAAAGATGTTTTTACAAAGAACAGCATATTTCTGCTTTTTGTTGCACTTCAGTCCCACGCTCCTGATCTTCGGGCACCTGGTATGGAGGAGGGAGGGCAGGTCTGAAGACCCCCTAGTGGGTGTGCTCCTGGGCCTGGCCAAACTGGCCATAAATGGAAACTGAATAAAGATTCATGCACCTTGTGTCCTTCACTGTGTCTCACACCTGCACACACACACCATGGGTGCTGGGGGAAAAATTAAGCACTACCACAGTTAGGTGGGAGTGTGGGGTTAGAAAGAAAAAGGAAAAAAAAAGCATTTCAGTTTATAGAGAGGAATTTAACACTTATAACTTGCCTTTAATTATTCACTTCAACTTGAAACTGTTAATGTCTAATGATATTATGACTACAGAAATGTATTAATTGTAAAGCTGAGATAATAATTTAAGGGCAATTTAAGGGATATAGGCCATTCAGGCCATTGGGTCCTCAACAACCCTCCAAAGAGCATCTGACCCAAAACACAGCCCTACCCTAACCATGCATTTCCCATGTCTAATCCACTTAGCCTGCACATCCCTGGGCACTATGAGCAATTTAGCATGGTGAATCCACCTAACCTGTGGGAGGAAACCCAGGCAAAATGTACAAATTCCACATAGCCAGTTGCCTGAGGGTGAAATCAAACCCAGGTCCCTGGCTCAGTGAGGCAGCAGCGCTAACCACTGACCCACCATGCCACCCATGTCATGAGAGAAAGAAAGTATGAAAGAAAATAAAGCAGGTCAGGGTGTACCATTGGGATTTGTAGCATAAAACACCATTTTGTAAGGCAAATTTAGACTTTGTTCCTCTTGTCCCATGTCGGACTATATGCAGCAACTCCATCACTCCATTAGCAAGTCCACCACAATCTCTATTGCTGCAGTACAGGTGGTGATCCACTTTTGAAGATCCTCCTTAAATATACTTCACTGAGTCTTTAACCAATCACTCTTCCTTTCCCATCTGTGTCCATTTGACTGCTACTTTGGAAGTATGTATATCTGGGAAGTGAAATACATGTCCTGCTAGTCTCAGTCATCTCTAAGTCACTATGTCCTGTAGACACCTCTGACCAGTCCTATGTTGCACTTTTCCATTGGTGATGTCTTTCCAGTTAAGTCCAGGTCTTGCATAGGCCATGTTCTTGGAAGATGTCCAACATGCCTTTTCTATTTCTTTCCATATCTCACTGGCATAGAGTGCTGTTAGTCCTCTCATACATTAGTGACGAGATTTCTCTGCACCTTCTCTGTAGCTATTACACTATATTCTGCATTCTGTTCTATTACCACAACGTGTTTATGTAAAGATTGATTTGCCTGGATAGCATGCAATACAATACTTTTCACTGTATCTCGGTACATGTGACAATAATAAATAAATTAAATTCTATATACACATAGAGTCACAGCCTCACGGCTATTTTGATGGTGTGTTAAATAGATTAGATGAGAATCCCGACAGTGTGGAAACAAGCCCTTCAGCCCAACAAGTCCACACTGACCCTCCAAAGAGTAACCTATGCAAATCCATTCCCCTACACTATCTTTACCCTTGACTAATGCACCTAGTCTACACATCCCTGATGGCCCTGCTTGGCCCTCTGCTTGGCCCTCTCACAGCTGGAATGTAGACCAACCTTTACTTTGAAGGCTGGTTGTCATACTTGGAGCATGTACAATTGTTTTTACCAACAAGATGATGTCATTTGTGACATCTAGGGTTGACCAACAGCTGGTGTTGTCAAGGGATACCAAAGCCTACACCAACTGTTGGCTTCCCCATGATGAAATCAATAACCATGAGGCAATGGAAGGCAAGAGTTTACAGTGCTCCTGTGATGATGTTGAAGGAATCTGTAGTGTTTATGCTGGCCTTGACACAGGCATTGAAGTTGTGGTATAAGGCTCTAAAGATGTGAGTAACTTAGCTGGGATCCCATATGGTCTTGTGGTATAACAGAGTGACTGTTAATAGTTCCTGTTGAAAGCCTTTTTTGAAATCAGTGAAGTTGATAAGTGCCACCTGACAGCCTGGAATATAGGAACAAAAGTAGGCCAATAGGCGCATAAAGGCGCATGATCGTCCTGAGCTTAAAGATATTCTCGCTGCATGACACCACCTTGGTAAGCTGCCTGTATCTCATGAAGAACACAATCAATCTGTTGAAGAGTAGACCTTGCCAGGTACTGATACTGTTTCACCTGACCAGCTGTTGCACTCATTGTATGTGAAAAGCACTCTATCATGCTGAAATGTTGGTAACCTATTCACAACTAATTCTACTGCCTGAACTCTCATCGCACGTATTGCCTTGACCTCAGTTGCTTTCTCATGACTCCCTTGAAAGGTATTGTGCTTCCAACCTTGACCACCCCTGAAGGCAAAAAAGATTCAAAGCTCCTCCAACTTTCTGTGAGAATGAGGTGCTCCAAAAGCTTCACTTAACGCCCTCAGTTAAAAAGTTAGAGTCTTGCACAGAGAAAGCATTTAATACATACATTTTAGTCCACTACTTAAGTGTCCTTAAACTTGGTCACCTCTTGACTGCCACAAAGTCCACTTTGTCATGGCCAGGGTAAGTGAAGCTGTGTGCTGTGTATGGTGAGAAGAGTTTTCTCACAGAGGATCATGATTCTGGAACTTTGTCCCCAAGCAGCAGTGGAAACAGAGCCTTTCAACTTTTTTTTAATGCAGGGATGGATAGTTTCCTAATTAGCAAAAGGGTGAAAGCTTATCAGGGGCAGGGGTGGCAATGTGGAACAATCACATCAGCCATGATTTTATTGAATGGTGGGCATGTTAGAGGGGCTGAGTGCCTGTTCTGTTCCTATCTTTGAAGTCTGTGTCACAGGTAGACAGGATGGTTAAGAAGGCATTTAGCATGCTTGCCTTTATTGCGCAGTCCTTTGACTATAGAAATTGGAGCGTTATGTTGAGGTTGTACAGAATGTTGGGTGAGACCTCTTCTGGAGTGCTGTGTCCAGTTCTGGTCACCCGGTTTTGGAAGGATATTATTAAACTGGAGAGAGTTCAGAAGAGATTTTCTGGGATGTTACCAAGACTGGAAGGTTTGAGTTATAAAGAAAGGCTGGATAAGCTAGGACTTTTTTCACTGGAGCTTGGGAGGTCGAGAGGTGGCTTTAAAAAAGTTTATAAAATCATGAGGGATATTGATAGGATTAATAGTCATGTCTTTTCCCTAGGTTAGGGATTTCAAGATTAGGGGATACATTTTTAAGGTGAGAGGGGGCAAATTTTCGACACAGAGGGTGGTTCGCATGTGTTATGAACTTCCAGAGGAAGTGGTGGATGTGGGTACAGTTACAACATGTAAAAGACATTTGGGTCAGTACATAAACAAGAAAGGTTTGGAGAGATATAGGCCAGGAGTGAGCAGGTGGGACCATTCAGTTTAGGATTATGTTCAGCATGGACTGGTTGGACCACAGGGTCTGTTTCCATGCTGTATGACTAAGGGGCAGCAGAGACTTTGGATTTACAACAGGTGGGAGTCTTTTAAATATAGATGAATGAACCTCAGTGTTGATGCTCTTAGATGTTCAGATGTAATCAAATTATCAGTAGGATATTTGGGTACATGTGTAGGGATGAGGAATTAGAAAGAAACTTCCATGACATCACATCAGAGGCAAAGAAGTGAACATTATTTTTATTCATTGTACTAATGAAAAAACAAGTATAAGCTTTGTGTCATGATAAATAAAACACAAAGCTTGGCAGTTTACTGTCACTCATCGACAGCTGATGTATTCTCCATGGCAATACCTCCATCTATCAGAGTCCACTTGCCAAGCAATCGACACTCATGTCTCAAACTATATCACTGTTGTTTTTGCTTTAATTTTGTACTCCTTATGAATTATCCCACAAGATGGAAAGCATTGACAAAGTATCTGTTTTCAGCAATACATAATTATATTTGCTCACCTCACACACCAATGACAAATAAGTGCCTGTCTGGAAAATTAGGGAACCGTTACTGTCTATTTGTTTAGGATGTGATTTTCTGCAGTGAAAGGATAACAATGGAGAACCCTTTTCACTTATTTATTTGGTTCTTCTTGCCCTGCTGCATAAAATTCAAGGGGCAGTGGCAAAGTGGAGAAGAAATTGACTGAGGGACAGAATACAGTGTCTTATAATTCGCGAGAGAATAGGCAGCATTTGTGGACGGAGAAAAAGAATTATCGTTTCAGTTCGATGGCCTGATATTTCTTGGAAGAATACTTGTGGTCCTTCCAAGAGTGATTTCCCTGAAGCTTTTCATGCTTATAAATTTTCTCCTGAACAGGACAAGGCTTTCAAACTGCAAGTTATGGCACCAGCCTTTAATGGCTACTATTGCCATCTATCATTTTAAAGCAAATTCAATAACCTGTACTTGTTGATATTGTTAAGCTAACATTTTGGAAAGCCTGCATTTTCTCAAAACATGGGCTCCTCCCCTAAGGACCGGCATCTTGGGGGTGAGGAAGGTTTGGTTCAACTAAGTTTACTGAAAACACTTCAATCTTTTGTTTGCCCACCGCATTACTAATATAGTTCTGACTGTAACAAAATAAATTGCATTTCTAATCCACAGCAATAATACTGAAGACCGATGCTCCAATGATTGCAGCGAAACCGTTCCAATACCGTTACAACACTGGCATGAACCCAGCAATGTGGGTACTGCCCCATCCAAATGAGAACAGGCTAAATCCAAACCACTCAAACAGCAGCCTACCAGTCCACTCTCAATCATCTTCAAAGTGATAAAAGGTGCCGTTAAAAGTGTTAACAAGTAGCACTTACCCAACAATAATTTGGTCACTGGCACTCTGGGTGGAATCTGACCAGGCTTGGAGTGATATGGACGTTGCCAGGTTGTGTGGCAGAATTGAGTGAGATCTTTCCTCCTCTTGTGTGCTTCTCATAAGCGGCCTGGTGAGATTCTCAAAAGGCAGCAGTGAGCTGTCAACTGATGCTCGTTATTGCTTGTTAAACATCTTGCTAACAACTCGACTTTGTCACATATATACTCCAATTGTGATCTAACCGAACTCACCAAACAAACTAGCCATCCAGCCAAACTAGACATGGAAACCAGAGTGGATTCACTTCGAGCGCAACTCACCGTTCCTCCAAACGTTTTCCAGGTTGCTCAAACTGTAGAGGAGGGCATGACTTGCAATCACCACCTGAACGTCCCCAACTATGATATATTGAACATTTCAGTTGCATGACACTGTAATCTTTTGCTATAAATTCTGTGACTTATGATCCTGCTCCAGTTACCTGATGAAGGAGCAGCGCTCCAAAAGCTAGTGCTTCCAAATAAACCTGTTGGAGTATAACCTGGTGTTGTGTGATTTTTAAATATGCCTTCTTAACCACTCTATTGACCTGTGTTGCCACCTTAAGGGTACAGTGGACCTGAACACCCAGATCTCTTTGTACATCAATTTTCCCCCATTTATTGTATAATTCGCCCTTGAATTGGATCTTCCAAAATGTATCACCTCGCATTTGCCTGGATTGAACTCCATCTGCCATTTCTCTGCCCATCTCTCCAATCTATCTATATTCTGCTGTATTCTCTGACAGTCCCCTTCACTATCTGCTACTTCACCAATCTTAGTGTCATCTGAAAACTTGCTATTCAGACCACCTGTACCTTCCTTCAGATCATTTACATCCATCACAAACAATAGTGGTCCCAGCATGGATCCCTGTGGAACTCTAAAGGTCACAATTCTCCATTTTGAGAAACTTCCTTCCAGAGTACTCTCTGTCTCTTGTTGCCCAGACAGTTCTCTACCCATCTTGCTAGTACACCTTGGACACGATGAGACTTCAACTTTCTCCATCAGCCTACCATGGGGAACCTTATCAAATGCCTTACTGAAGTCCATATATATGACATTTCCAGCCCTCTCCTCACCAATCAATTTTGTCACTTCCTCAATGAATTCTATTAAGTTGGTAAGACATCACTTTCCCTCCACAAAACCATGTTGCTTATCACTGATTAGCTCATTTTCTTCTGAATATAAGTAGATTCTCAGTATCTTCTCCAGAAGCTTCCCTACCACTGACATCAGGCTCACTGGTCTAAAATCACCTGGATTATCCCTTCTTCCCTTCTTAAGCAAGGGGACAACATTAGCAATTCTCCAGTCCTCCAGGACCTCACTCATGTTCAAGGATGCTATTAATGTCCTAGCTATTTCCTCTCTCACTTCCCTCAATAACCTGGGACAGATCCCATCCGGACCTGTGCAGATGTATGCCTGGTTGCTCATTGGGACAAATCTATAGGGTCATTTCTTTCCACTTGACAGCCTTCCATTTTGTGAGACTAAGATTTGAGCGGTGGTGGTCAACGAAGCCAATATTTATCTCTCAACAGCCAATTTATCTCTCGTTCAGCAAAAAAAGAGGTTTTCAGCTCATGTTGCTGTGCTTGTTGTGGGATTTTGCTGTGCACATATTGCCAGTTCATTTCCTCATGTAAACACAGTGAGTACATTTCAAAAGGCCAGAAGTAGGGGATGTAGTCTGTGAAATAGGGCCAGACCATTCAGGAGCTATGGTAGGAAGCAATTCTACACACAAAGGCTGGTAGATGTTTGGAACTCGCTTCCAAAAATAGCAGTGGATCAGTTTTAAATATTTAAATTGGAGATAAACAAATCATTGTCAAGCAAAGATTAAACAATGGTCCAAAGGTAGGTATGTGTGGAGTTAGGCCATTGACCAGCTACAGGGATTCAAACCTGGATCCCCAGACATTAGTTAGGTCTCTGATTTAGCAGTCCAATGATAATACCACTAGGCCATTGTCTTCTCCCTAATGGCCATCAATTTTGCAGTGATAAATATTAGGGATAATAGCAGTGGATCAGTTTTAAATATTTAAATTGGAGATAAACAAATCACTGTCAAGCAAAGATTAAACAATGGTCCAAAGGTAGGTATGTGTGAAGTTAGGCCATTGACCAGCTACAGGGATTCAAACCTGGATCCCCAGACATTAGTTAGGTCTCTGAATTAGCAGTCCAATGATAATACCACTAGGCCATTGTCTTCTCCCTAATGGCCATCAATTTTGCAGTGATAAATATTAGGGATGCACAAAAGAGCAGAATTGCAAGACAACAATGATTGTGGGGTCTTGTAGGTTGAGGTGACATCACAATATTTGGGAGAAATGACATCTTGGAAGTATCTTAGCACAAACATAAGAAATTTAACATCAAGGTATTGACAAACTGGGAGCCATTGCAGATCAAGGAGCTCACAGAGTTGATGGGTAAACAGGGCCAAATGTGAGTCAGGATATGGGTAGCAGACCCGGGATAGGGAGGGTGGAAGGTGGGAAGATAATGAGAAGAGCATTTGAAAGGTTTGATGGTGCCAAAAATCCAAATGAGGATTCTAACAGAAGATATAGAGCTGGATAATGTTATGGAGGTGTGGAGCTGGCAGGTGTTGGTGATAAAGTTCCTTTCTAACTTTTCTCCCAGCTTTGTTTCTAAGGGTGTGGACAGTGACTTCTATTGAACTGATCCATGTTTGGGGGTGAAGTACTGTACAGTTGTTTGCCATTCGCTGCTGGAGGATGGCTGACCAAGGAACTCACCACCTGACATCAGATATATTGGATAATCAAACTGTTTGGCCACTTCATGAACACTTCTTTCACAACTAATAAAGTCTGGCATGGGACTAGAACCCAGTACTTCTGGCCCAGAAGTAGGGACACTACCACTGCACCACAGGATAATGTGGGTAGTCATCACCTTGGTCAAATATGATCCAATATTGCAAATATTTGCCGTCCCACCAAGTGTTTGGTAGCGACCAAAGACATTAGCTTGCATTTCACTGCTAGTTAGTTCAAGGAATTTGCTGCTTGTCCAGTTTTGATATCAATCAGGTGATGAGCCAAGTTGTGGAGGGGTCAAGATGGTGAGGTAGTTGAGTGTTTACTTTATTCTTTCACATGATGTGGGAATTTTTGACTCAAACTATGTTTATTGCCCATCCTTAATTGCCCTTGAGAAGGAGCTGCCTTGTGCTGCTGCACTCTACGTAGCGTAGATACACCCACAGTGCTGTTATGGAGGGAGCTTCAGGGTGTTTACCCAGTGACACTGGTGGTGTTGTTACAGTGGTGCTGTCACTATAGATGCTGAATCCGATGTGTGATTGGATAATGTTGTTTAGGGACAGCGTACAGCTGAGAAACAGCAGAGGTGTTATCATGAAGTACATTGATTCATCCTGAAAAGGTTTCATAAATGAAAGCTCTTTCCTTTTAATTTAGGGAAAGTTAGCAGCAGATTGTCATCATGCGGAGAGAAGTTCCAGAATGGACAGTATTACAAATATGGGTGACAAATGCTCTGGAAAAGTGTCATCTCCTATTCAGGCTAATGGATATTACACACTGTAGTGAAGGGCCTTTTACTGTGTACTCACTGTGCCATACAGGCAGTAGATGTAAAACTGTGTTTAATTCTTATACCTCTCATCCCCTCTTCAATGACTCATCACTTAATTTAAAAACGTATCAACAAATTAAATGTGATGAGTTACCAATCAGTGGGTTTATCATTTTTATTGATAACATCTTGTTTACAAGTGACTGAGATGCCAAAACACTGTTTTACTGTCTCTTAGTTCAGCACCTAACCACTTCAATCAGTACGTTTTAAAAAAATAAACGAGCTGATCTCATGTGATACTGCCCTCAGTCATTCGGTAGGGCAGGCATGCTGTTTTACAATGATAGGACTGTGACATCATGTCACGCACAATGTATTATCCCACTGTTAAGGTGCAGCATTGTTTGAGGTGTGCTCTCTCTTGAAGACCACCCAAGAGATCCAAACGCTGCAAATAATCACATAGCAGGTCATTTAGGTGCATTCTGAGGGCGATTGGAGTGTTTCCAAGGTAAAAACAGAGTGAGCTGGAGAAACTTCAGGAATCTGAAGAAGGGCTCATGCCTGAAACGCTGATTCTCCTGCTCCTTGGATGCTGCCTGACCTGCTGCGCTTTTCCAGCAACACATTTTCAAACTCAGCAGGTCTGGCAACTTCAGTGGAGGCAGAAGTGGAGATAATGTTTTAAATCCAATAGAACTCTTTTTCAGAAATGAAAGGATTGGAAGAGTGATGGGTTTTGTGATGTCGAGAAGTGGGAAAGGAGGAGGGAATGGAACAAGTGAGACAGGTGTCCCAGAGCCAAAGGCAAAGGGACTGCTTGGTGGTAGAAATGTGATATCAAACAAGGATAGGAGTTAATAGCAGAAAATAGGCAAGCTCTGTTGAGAACAGATAGCATCTAAACTTTGTTGATTGGGAGGTGCGTCAAGTATCAATTCTTAAATTGAATGGTCTTTTTTTTTCATATTTTCCCTTCATTCCAATCTGATTATTGGACTGGACGGGCTTAAAGGGAGTTACTGCTCCTGCTCAATTGACCGAAAGCTGTGAGGCTGTGGAACATAGGGCTTCTTCAATAAAACAATATTTCCAATGACCTGGCTGTCTACTGCTGAGTTTGACTTGATGAGTTTAAATTGTACATCTACAGTTTCTTCCATTTATTACTTCAAGATTATCCTGAAGAATGGAAATAGCAGAAAGTTTCTTTACACTGCAAACCATTCATCTCTTCCAGCATCCCAGCATTCTCATTTTGGACACTGAGTGCCAAGGAGTTCTGGTCACTAGCTGCCTCTACCTCCCTCTGTTCCTAACATTCTCTCCTGCTGCTTTTTGATTCTCAGTCCTTCCATCTGGCCTCTTGCCAACTGAGCCTCTACTAAGCTATTCTTTTTCTCACTCTTTCCCTCCAAAAGGCATCATAGAACTTATATCGTGAGCCAAGTCCACCAACTGCTTCCTCGATCCCAATCCATCCCAGATCCTGACTGTTCAACTGATGTTATCAGCCCCTTTTCTCTCCTGCATCCTGGTTTCTTCCTCATCCTAAAACTGTCATCCCTACTTCTTTCCTCCAGAATTGCATCCTCAATCCGCTTCTCCTTTACTCCATTATCCTATATTCAACCGCTCATTCCTGGAATCTATGCACAGCCAGGTCTCCATCTCTCTGACCAGCCCCCAGTTTGGCTTCCACTATGATTGTTATGGTCAGTGACAAATGACATAGAGTCATGGAATCCTTGCAGTGTTGAAGCAAGCCATTCAGCCCGTCAAGTCCACAATGACCTTCCAAAGAGCATCCCACCCAGACTTACCTCTGTACTCCTGTAACCCTGTATTTCTCATGGCTCACCCACCTAGCCTGCACATCCCTGGACACCATGGGCTGTGGGAAGAAACCAGAGCACCAAACGAAACCCATGCAGACACGGGGAGAATGTTCAAACACCACACAGACAGTCGCACGACGCTGAACCTGGGTCCCTGGTGCTGTGAGGCAGCAGTACTAACCACTGAGATACCATGCCACCCCTAAACTGAGCCACTGGTCCACCCCTTGCTGATTACAGGGCTGATACACTGACTGTGCTGGTTAAAGGGCCCATGGAAAAGAGTATAGAGGTGCCACTGATTCATGCCCACTGAGAAACAAGTTTTGCCAAAGCCAGGGAAGGATATTTTATTGAGCAGCCATTTGGCTGGCACCTTCTTCAATAGGAAAAGCCCAGCTCAGTGATGCATCTTGAGGAGACTGTGGCCATGATTTCTTAATTTGCAGTTATCGTCCTCGACATCTCCATGACCTTAAAATCTGTTAAACATGCGATCTCTGCTTGCATGTTTACCATACACCACATTCTTATGGACCTGTTCACTCATTCATCCATGCATAATTTTCATAATACAGTGTTGATCATTGCTTTCATTATTTTGCCAACATACATGTACAGGCAAGCTCTGGGACGTTGTTTCTATTTGAATTTCTCTTCATTACTTAAACAACAACCCTCAGCAATAAGGTCAATACCAGAATCTCTAACTGCTTGAAATGAATGTTGTAGAAGACCTCAACTTTCTCTAGCTTTGTGTGAACAATATTGAAAGCAGCTTCCTCCACTTGCACATCATTGGTGATGCTCATTCAATTGCCCTGACTTTGTCCATCACACCAAAGCCCTTCATGTTTCCGAAAGTGTACCAAAAAATAGCCCCTCTGTCCAATCTCAACTTGTGTTTTATTCACAGAATTGCAGAATGTCACACTGCAGGATGAGACCATTTGGCCTATTGTGCGTGCATTGATTTGTTAAACCTAAGGGGCAACTTTTTCACGCAGAGGGTGGTACATGTATGGAATGAGCTGCCAGACGATGTGGTGGAGGCTGGTACAATTGCAACATTTAAGAGGCATTTGAATGGGTATATGAATAGGAAGGGTTTGGAGGGATATGGGCCAGGTGCTGGCAGGTGGGACTAGATTGGATTGGGATATCTGGTTGGCATGGACAGGGTGGACCGAAGGGTCTGTTTCCATGCTGTACATCTCTATGATTCTATGAGAATCATTACTTAGTACCAATTCTTGATCATTTCCCATACCTTTCCACATTGTTTTTCATCCGAGTACTCACCCTCTTGAATGCCTCAATTGAACCTACTTCCACTGCACTTCCAGGCTGTGCATCCCACACCGTAACTATGTTCTGATTGTAAAGTCTGCCTTCACATTACCCCTGCTTGTTTTGCAGATCACTTTAAATCCATGCCCTCTTGTTCCTTCTACAAGCAGGAAAATTTGCTCCCTATCTACTCTCTCTAGCCCACAAATGACTTGAAAAACCTCAATCAGACATATACTCTTAGCCTTCCTTCACGTAAGGACAGTGCCAACTTCTTCAATATAACCTCATAACTGAAGTTCCTCATCTCCGCAACCATTCCTGTAAAATGCTTTTGTGTTCCCTTCAATGGGCTCACTTCCTTCCTCTAATATGGCACCCAGACTACACACACTACTCCAGCTGAGGTCTAACATGTGTCTTATACATCTTGTCATCCTTCCAGGTTGCTGATCATAGTTTCGTGACAAATAAGGAAGTGTTGTCCACATGTGAAGAGCGCTGTAGAAATGGTCATGATTATTCTACCCGTTAGCCCCTCCAGCAGCACTCAGCTTCTCTTATCCCAGGGCATTATTCTGGGTCCAAGTGCCTGAGGGCAGGGGCATGTAGGTAGGTGGTTCAACATCATTCCATTTGGTGGACTGGTTCTGCTTGAATTGTAACATCGCCAGTCCTGAGAATGTGTTCAAAATGTTAATCTTCGCATCCCAAAAAAAGTCACTGGGGATATGAGAAATAAATAATTTATTTGTCAGCACGAACAATGAGCAGTTTCCATTGTGAATGTGGAATTCAACACATGTACAGACCAGTTACAATCTTAATGAATGGCAGAGAGATGTTTTAGTCAGTTTGTTGGTATCTAACAGATGACAGGAGAAAGTGAGGGCTGCAGGTGCTGGAGATCAGAGCTGAAAATGTGTTGCTGGAGAAGCGCAGCAGGTCAGGCAGCATCCAAGGAACAGGAAAATCGACGTTTCGGGCATAAGCCCTTCTTCAGGAATCATTCCTGAAGAAGGGCTTATGCCTGAAACGTCGATTCTCCTGTTTTTTGGATGCTGCCTGACCTGCTGCGCTTTTCCAGCAACACATTTTCAGCATCTAACAGATGACAGCTAGGCATGGTGGAAAGAGTGCATCCACTTTCTCCAGGGCAGTTAGGGATGGGTAAAGAATGTTGGCCCAGCCAGTGAAGCTCACATCCGGTGAAAGAAATGAATCAGTCTTATAAAGCTATCTGTCACAAATGTGCCTATCTCTGACTGTACCAGCAGGCCTGACCACCATAGCGTTGTGTGGACATGAAGTCCCATCTTCACATTGAAGATTCCCTCCATCACGTTGTATGGCAATATTCACTGCGTTCACTGGGAAAAAGATTCCAAACAGATTCAGCAAGTCAAAATTGGTCATCCATGGGAAGCTATGGGCCATCAGCAACAGTGAACTGTAACCCCATGGCTTGAATTGGTTTTCCAGTCGATCATTACCGTCAGGCTAGGTGACTGATCATAATTCAATGAGGAGTTCAGGAAGACCAAAACCAGCATTACCTAAAATGAGTTGCTAAGCTGGTGAAGCTACAATGTGCATGGTAAACAGTGCAAGGTCATGCTACAGGCAGAGCTAAGCGATCTCACAACCAATGGATCAGATCGACCCTCCACGGCGTTGTCGCATCTAATCATGAATGGTGTTGGGCAAATAAACAACTAATTGGAGAAGGAGTCTATACACATATCCGCATGATCAATGATAGGGAAGCCCAGAACATCAGTGCAAGAGACAAGGCTGAAGCATTTGCAACAAGTGAATGATTGATCTCATCCTCCTCTGGTAGTCCCCAGAGTCACAGGTGCCATTCTTCAGCCAAATTAATTCACTCACTCTGTGCAATACTGAGAAATGGCTGAAACCCCAGCATGCTGCAGAGGCTATTTGCTTGACAACATCCCAGCAGCTGCTTTGAAGACTCGTGTTACAGAACGAGACAAGCTCCTGTAGTCAAGTTGTTCCAGTCGAGGTATAACACAGGCATTTACCTAGCCATGTGGAAAATCATACAGATATGTCCTGTCTGTGAAATGGAGGTGTAGTACAACCCAGTCAGTTACTGCCCCAGCAGGCTACTCTTTATCACCTAGAAATTGGTGACAAATGTCATTAATAGTGCTGCCAAGTGGCACTCACAATCTGCACACTGATGCCAATTGGGTTCTGCCAGGGACGCTCAGCCTCTAACATCCCAGCCCTACTCTGAGCATGGATAGAGAAGCTGAATTCAATACATAAGGTGAGAAAGACCTTACATCAATGTAGCAGTTGAGTAAGTGAGGCGTCAAGGAGTACTACCAAAACTGGAGTCATTGGGAATCTAGGATAACTCTCGGTTGGTTGGAATCATAGCTGACACATCCCTTCACCGCCAATACATAGTGGCACTAGCATCTACAAGATGCACTGTGATAACTCACCACAGCTCCTTCAACAATACCTTCCAACCCTATGACCACTTCCATATGGAAGGAAATAAAGAAATCAAAAGAACTGAGGATGCTAGAAATCATAAACAAAAACAGAAATTGTTGGAAAAGCATAGCAGGTCTGATAGCATCTGTGGAGAGAAATCAGAGTTACTATTTTGGGTCCAGTGACCCTTCTTCATAATGGGCATATTTTGAAGAAGGGTCACGGGACCTGAAATGCAAACTCTGATTTCTCTCCACAGATGCTGCCAGACTTGTTGACTTTTCCAGCAATTTCTGGTTTTGGTCCATCCAGAAGGATTTGGGCAGCAGATCTATAGGAACACCATTAGCTGAAAGTTCCCCTCCAAGCTAATCACCATCCTGACTTGGAAATATATTGCTGTTCCTTCGCTGTAAGCTGGGTAAATGCCCTGGAACTCCCTTCAAAACAGCATTAAATTACAGAATCACAGAATTGTTACAGTGCGGAAGGAGGCCATTTGGCCCATCGTGCCTGCACCAGCTCTTCAAATGGGCATCATTACCTCGTGCCAGTGTCCTGTTTTCTCCCCATACTCCTGCACACTTA
Organism: Chiloscyllium plagiosum; assembly: GCF_004010195.1. Classification (NCBI taxonomy): domain Eukaryota; kingdom Metazoa; phylum Chordata; class Chondrichthyes; order Orectolobiformes; family Hemiscylliidae; genus Chiloscyllium; species Chiloscyllium plagiosum. The sequence goes on along the minus strand of NC_057722.1, from coordinate 7,808,226 downwards.
TCACTATTGTGAGCTGATGCACCACACAGACTGCAACAGTTCCAGAAGGTGCTTTATTACAATTTTGAAAGGGCAATTAGGGATGGACACCAAATAGGCGGTCCGCTACCCTTCAAGTAGTTAAATTCACTCATGGTAATCCCTGAATTTTGCATTTAACTGAGTATGCACAGAAGTAGTTGTCAGTTTTGTAGGAGCAAGGACAGCAAACATTGTCAGCTTTGTTGTTACTCACCAAGTCAGTATGAAATGACTGGCAGCTTGCAATGTTTGTGAATGAGAAGACTATCTGAAATGTTTGTGGGTGAGGGCACTGACTGCATCCCACATGAGGTGACTACTATGTAACATTTCAATTCAAGGGGACCTGGCATTGATTGCGATTTAACAAACAAACATATCTGGTTAGACTAAGATTCAATGTTTGTGTTAAATAACACTGATTAAATTTCACACGTAGTCTGCTTTGCTTACCATCTCCAATTTACCAAGGCAAAGTCATTTTCCATGTAATTTATGCCTGAATCACATGGTAATAACTTGCTGGGACGTGTACCAGTTCACAAAGCCTGACTTAATTTTTCTATTTCTTTTAATTTATTTTGCCTGTTTGATAGTTCTTTGGATGTCAGTCAGAAGGCTTGGTGCTGAGAAACGAGACAGGGACAATCACCATGAGCGGATTACTTGGGCCAGGGTCTGTAGAATATGAGATTGATCACCGTGCCAAATGGCAATTATTACCGACGGTAGAACAAAGAGATTCACCGTCAGATAAAAGAATGTAGTAGTGACAGTGAGCTCTGAGTCACTGTTTTTTCGAGTTTGATGTACCTGGGTGGTGCACATCAAGAAAGCAGAATTATTCTCGAGGGAATACATAACCCTTTGGAAAATTAACCATGTTATTTTAGGTTAAAAATCACACAACACCAGGTTATAGTCCAACAGGTTTGGACCTGTTGGGCTATAACCTGGTGTTGAATGATTTTTAAATTTGTACACCCCCAGTCCAACACTGGCATCTCCAAATCATGTTATTTTAAATCATGACGGTGCTAAGACACAATAATGGTCTCTGAAGTCCTGGATTACAGGCAGCTGTGCTACGTCCAGACAATGGTATCCCTCAGACAAACAAATAAGTTACAGCCCAGTGAAACAAAAGATTGTTAAGGACACAGAAAAAGTTAATGCAGAGTAATACATTCAACCAAAGTTGGAGAATGGGGGACATGACGGAGTTGCTCTTTGCGTATAAAAGGAGCCGGCATGTGAAATGACCTTCCAATGTGAGAAATGGAGACAAAATCCATAAAAACATTTGAGAATAATTGTATGCTACAATTGGAGAGTTTAGGATCTCCCTGGATTGATCAATCCTTGGCACCGCCTTGTAAAATAGCTGCTACTATGTCATTCCTACAAGGAAAGTAAGTATGTCATGACACACATGTGGAACCATGGTTAGCATCCATTGTCCTTTTGCTCCAAATTTTTTCAAACAAAATTGTTTCTCAAATGATATAATAGTTTTTGTAATTGTGAGCTCCAACGCGTCTCTTTAAGACACTGCTGTTTAGTTTGGGTCAAATCACTGCCCTTTCCTGTTGGGCGAACGAACAGGATTTCAGGAGTCTGGGTGAGGAATCCCTTCAGGCTCATTATTAGAATCTGAACTATGGGCCTGTCCCAACTGGAAGGACTGGGGCCAACCTGAAATTAGGCATCATATTTCTTCAAAATTACTTTACAAAATTGAGGCAGTACAGGTCATTGATAAAGGAATCATTACTCTCACTTAGCTCCCATCTGTGCCAATTGCAGTCTGTCAAGTCTGTTATAGGATTGTGCATAAGCGAAAAATCAAAGGCTTTATATCAAGAGGCTAGATGACCTCTTCATATTTGACAGTTTCTTCTTCAACGTCCTGCCTGATCAGAATGGTATCAGAGTACTCTGCCTTGGACCCTTGTCAGGTTCCTCCATGAATCCAGAAGCAGCAAGGTCAGTCAATCTAGTGTGTGGCTCAGTCAAAGCTCTAGGCACATTCCAGAACCTCAGAAGGGCAAAGGCTGAACATTTCTGATGGACTGTCTTTGGGCTTCAATATTGATGATTTTCTTTATTCTTATTGTGTGCGTTTCTTTCCATTGCATTCTGCCAAGCTGAAGGCTCTTCACTTCACTGTCTTTGTCAGTTTTATCTAGTGTTCTTGGCAAACATCTCACTGACTGTGCACCATAACTGTTATCATGTATAAATACTATGAACAGGTTCTGAATACTGTACTATGGCATAGGTGTGTGTGTGTGCGCGTGTGTTACAGTAATATCATTCGGCACTAAACTCAGACTCTGTGTGTCCTAATAAATTGTAGCCTTACACATTGTAACCATTGTTAATAAACTTCAAGACACTTAATCTTTGTGGTGTATTTTACATGAGTTAACATATAGTAAACCACACCATGACAGTGTGTGAGCCTTAAATGTTAGCAATGATCATGATTTAGATGCTAAAGCCTGAAAAGGCGGACTGCAGCAATGCAATTGTGAACAACATTCCCTCTTGGCTGCACATATTTGTAGCTGCTCCAATGATCTAAAATCACTATGGGCGCACCAATTGACTCCTGGTTCTGGAAATCACTGCCAGACGCTGGCTGCAGAAGCCTATGAAACCAGTAAGAAAATAAGAGAGAGTGCTAGCTGTGAAAAGTCTTTTCCCCAACAGCTGCCCATCAATCTGTCAGATGTTCAGAACTGAAGTAGCAACAAAGACTAAGGAGCTACAACCAAAACTAATAGCGACAAACGTGTACTGAATTCCAGTCAGTACTCTTCCTCACACTCCCTTTTCATTAATAGGAAACGCAAGAACCTGCTGTGTCCCGATTCTTTTTAAAAATGGACTTTTGAATGGTCCTGAAAGGAAATCTCCAAAGTGCTTCGAGAAAAAAATACTGCTTAAAAAATAAAACAATGCTTTCGATACTGAAGAAGGCTTACCTATGTCCCAATGTCACGTTATTTCAAAACGGATGCAAACATGTTTTGGAAAGCTCATGTGACGTCAATTTTGTTGAGCATCGAAGCCACTTGTAGGCAAAAGCTTGCAACTTTTAAAGGTACAGCAAGGAAAGAAAGAGGCAAGCCAGCTGCTACTGTGAAGCTACAGCAACAAATAATAGATTAGAAAGGCACTTGTGACAACAAGGAATAAAATATCAGAAAAGGTGCTACACTGCAAAGTAGACTTGCGCCTGCAATTTTCAAGAACATAATGCAAAATAAAAGCAAGATGGAAAGCAAACACAAACTCCTAATCCATTGAAATTCTGCTAGAATCGACTCCTATTGTTTAATATAGAAGCAATGTTTACATTAAAGAGCAGTAGATATCCCATCACCAAGCCACCCTCTACATGTGCACAACAAAAAATGACAGGCAGCTTAATTTCTTCTCATCCAGACCACTGAAGAGTACAGAAAGATAAAATCCTCTGATATTTCTAGCAAAGATCACAACGATCCTGACAATATCATTCAGATTTCAGATGATTTATCTTTTTAATGAGTGACTTTTGAATAATTTGTTGAACGAGTTCACTCCGTGGCCCATTTAGAAGACTCTTGGTGATTTTTATAAATGGTCTTTGTACATCCACCATCAATTTTAACTCACTTTTCAACTGGTCAATAAAGCTTGTTTGCTACCTGTAGTGATTGGAACCAGGGCCATGTGGATCTTATTGACTATGAGATCTTGATTGGGTTTGCTAGCTTCTACCAATCAAGAAGCCTTTGCTGACAGATCGAAACAGGAGACTCAGACAGGCTCCTCAATCTAGAGACTGGCTTTGAGCTGGTTGGTCAGAGCACACATACTGTGCACATGTAAATAAAGAGGGACTTGATCATGGAATACCAGCTCTATGCAGTTACTTCATTGCTATTCCATAACTATTATCAGTTTGAACACTTTCCCCTTCACTCTACGTTGCTCAGTACTATTTCGGGCTCAGTGACGTTCCCTACCACATGTATCTCTGAAACTGTAGTGTTTCCTTGCCATTGTAATTACTTTGTAGATAAATGTCACCAAGGGATTGGTAACACAAAACTACCAGGTTCATTTATGAAAGATTTGAGGAGTATTACACAGTTGGAGAACCTGTGTACATATCTGAGTTGGTAAATTTCCAGAACAAACTGGAACTAAGCATACAATACATTGAATCATTTGCTCTCCTGTAAGATATATCAAAAAAGGGCCAATTAAAGGTACCTTACCATGATGTCACTTGTTTAAGATGAGAGCCTTTTCTTATTGGATGATCTGCACTACCGCACACTGACCTCAAAGTGGCTGCAGGGCAAGGGGATGGGTGGGGGTGGGGGTGGGGTTGAAACTATCACACATCTCCTTGTGGGATGTGCCTTTGCAAAAGGAGCCTAGAGAGAGATGCAATGGTGTTTATCCCGAGCAGCTCTGTGACACAGGACTCTGTCCTCTGCAGTCTGTTCACCGGGACTCACACCGAGACATGACGTCAATTGCGCCTGGAGGACCATCAACTCGGTGAAAAATGCTCTTTGGTCTGCCCGAAACCTGTTAGTCTTCCAGAACAAGGGGTTGACCTCAACCCAAGTGTTTCAGACTGGTACACCCCAAGGTCGAGGATTACAGGTCGTTCTGCTGAAATGCACATTTCGTTATCGCGAATTCGCTGTAACACAATTGATGAATCGGGGACACTCTTTCTAAAGTGTAAATTTTTGAAATGCGTGGTGGCTGGAAGATGATTACATTGCCAACACTTGAAGCGCTGTTTCTAAAGCAAACTTTTTCTGAAATGTGGGGTCGCACAAGAACGCAATCATCACATTATAGAAGAATTGATCTAATAAAACTGGAAGCAGCAGCTGGGAAAGGCCACTGTCTAAGGTCTTCCAGCCAAAGTTACTTGGATGTCCATCCAGTTATTGGATTCTCCTAGTGCCTCAAATGCATGTAAATATATATTGCATCTGTAAGCGAGGTCTTTGGTTTGTTTGGATAGAATCAAGCTCCGATGCTTGGTTGTTTCCTTGATATGCCACTGTACAGTACTGAACTGCATTTGTGACTATGTATGTATACAAATATGTTTCTCGTGATTGAAATATATTTTTGGAAATAAAAAAACCATGCGGTTTTCCTCTAACACTGGATGCCACAGGCCCTGTAGATCTCTGCCTAAAATGAGAATGGTGGCAGAAAATCAACCTGATGCCTCTTTCATCAAATTGTCTATCGTGAGAGCCCATCTTATAATACTCACTAGTACAGATTAGTCAATCCTTTCGCAAAAACCAGCCATAATCCGATAGAAAGTGAGCCTGGGGAATTAACCATGGAAAGTAAGGAGATGGCAAATGAATTGAATGAATTGGTCTTTACTATGGGAAGAAGGCTGATCTGGTATCCATTCTTTTGGGATTACCAAATCTGCTCACGCTGGGCGAGCATGGGAAGAGGTTATTTAACATTCTAACACAATGTGCGAGGAAGAACATTCTAATGAACTGGATATCAGACAAACCTCCAGGTCTTGCGGGGTGGCGCAAACTTGGGATGGAGCACGTTCCCCAAGATTATTTGACGAGTATGGTGCACCATGGAACAGAGCAATTTTATAAGACATGGTTGCTATTTCTAAATTACATAGACATGGACATGGACATGTCGGCAGTACTGATTAGGGCCTTTACATAACCGTGAGGGCTGTATATGGTTGTTCGGGCTCCCCGGAGTGGGGGGGAAGGATGCCTAGTAAATACGTGGATGGGAACTTCGATGGAGGTACGGCGAGTGGCTTAGGGTAGTGTAATGTAATGCAGTGTAATGTAATTTAATTTTATTGGATTGTAACTTAATTTAATACTATTTCAGTGGTTAGCACTGCTGCCTCACAGCACCAGAGACCCGGGTTCAATTCCCGCCTCAGGCGATTCTCTGTTTGGAGTTTGCACATTCTCCCCGTGTCCGCGTGGGTTTCCTCCGGGTGCTCCGGTTTCCTCCCACAATCCAAAAATGTGCAGGTTAGGTGGATTGGCCATGCTAAATTGCCCGTAGTGTTAGGTGAAGGGGTAAATGTAGGAGAATGGGTCTGGGTGGGTTACGCTTCGGAGGGTCGCTGTGGACTTGTTGGGCCGAAGGGCCTGTTTCCACACTGTAAGTAATCTAATCTAATCCAATCTAATCTTAACTTGAGTTTATGTCAATTTGGGTTAAGTTAATATGAGATGATTGTAATCCCACAGAGTAGTAGGTAGTTTATTGTTAACGTAACTGTAATATAAAAATGTGATATTATTTCAACCTCTATATTTTTGTACTTTTATAACTTTTTGTTTTCTTTTTTGTAAAAGAATAAAAACTTTTTAATAAATATATTTTATTTTTTAAAAATGTGGAAGGCAGGAATGAACTCAAGAAAATTATAATCAGCAGGGAAATGGTACTTTGGCACCTCTGAGACAATGAAGGCCTAGCGATATTATCACTTGACTTAGTTAGGAGAATCTGGTGGCCTGCACTCAAATCCTGTCATAGTATATGGTTTTGAATCAATAAAGATTTGGAATTAAGAATCTAATGATCAGTGGGAAAGCAGGCCTGTTGGCTCATCGTGTCCACACCAACACTCTGAAGAGCATCCCACCCAGCCCTACCCCATTCCATTAACCTCTGCATTTCCAATGGCTAATCCACCCAATTTACACAACCCTGGACACTATGGATTATTTAGCATCACCAAACTTGCGTATACAGTCATGGAGTCATAGAGATGTACAGCACGGAAACAGATCTTTCAGTCCAACCAGTCCATGCTGACCGGATATCCTAAATTAATCTAATCCCATTTGCCAGCACTTGGCCTATATCCCTCTAAACCCTTCCTATTCATATACCCATCCATTGCCCTTTTAAATGTTATAATTGTACCAGCCTCCATCACTTCCTCTGGTAGCTCATTCCATTCATGCACCTTCAGGTCTCATTCATGATGAAGGGCTTTTGTCTGAAACGTCGATTTTCCTGCTCCTTGGCTGCTGCCTGACCTGCTGTGCTTTTCCAGCTCCACTCTAATCTAGACTCTGATCTCCAACATCTGCAGTCCTCACTTTCGCCCATTCATGCACCACCCTTTGCGTGAAAATGTTATCCCTTAGGTCCATTTTAAAATCTTTCCCTTCTCACCCTAGACCTCAACCGTCTAGTGCTGGACTCCCACACCCTGGGAAAAGACCTTGTCTATTTACCCTATCCATTCCCCTCATGATTTTATAAACTTCTATAAGGTCACCCCTCCGCCACCTTTGGACTGCAGGAGGAAACCAGAACACCTGGAGAAAGCCACACAGATACAGGGAGAATGTGAAAAGCCATACAGTCAGCCAAAGGTGGAATTGAACCCAGGTCCCTGGAGTTGTGAGGCAGCAGTGCTGACCACTGAGCTGCCGCACCACACCCTATTGGAGAAGATATAGAGAACGATGACCATGAAACTGCTGTACTGCTGGGGAAACCCACCTGGTTCATTCGCATCCTTTAGAACAATTTGCTATCCCTATCTGGTCTGGCCTACATGTGACTCCAGACCTACAGCAATGTGTTTGACTCTTAGCTGCCCTCTGGGGAATTAGGAATGGGCAATAAATGTTGACCTACCCAGCAACACCCACATCCTGTGAATGAATAAGAAGTACTGAGCATTTCTTTTGGAGGTGAGAACTGACAAGTCCTTCGGTTTTGACTGACTTCTTCCAGGGTTTAGTGACTAGTGAGATAATCCATGTGTCTCAAAATTCCCTTCTTACAGGGAAGGATTCATGAGATTGGGAAAAAGTGATGTAACTCCTTTCTGTCTTCCTGCCTTTTTGAATAAAGCTGGAAACTACGGGTTAGTTACCTTAATATCTGTTATAGAGCAAATGCTAGAAGCTATTAATGAAGAATACTTATAGTATTTCAAGGTAATCAGACAGCATCAACTGGTTTTGTGAAAGAGAAGTCATATTTATAGACAATAGACAATAGGTGCAGGAGTAGTTCATTCTGCCCTTCGAGCCTGCACCACCATTCATTATAATCATAGCTGATCATCCTCAATCAGTATCCTGTTCCTGCCTCATCTCCATAACCCTTGATTCCACTATCCTTGAGAGCTCGATCCAACTCTTTCTTAAACGAATCCAGAGACTGGGCCTCCACTGCCTTCTGGGGCAGAACATTCTACACACCCTCAACACTCTGGTAGTTCTTTGAAGAATCAACATATTCTATGAATAATGGGGAACTGGTGAATGTACTGCACTTGGTTTTGAAGAATGCATTAGATAAGGTTCTACATTAAAGGTTATTGGGGAAAATAAGAACTTATGGTGTATGGGTAACATATTGGATAGACGTTTAGCTAGATCACAGGAAACAGAGTGTCATAAATGGATTTTCCTGGTTGGCAAGACGTAATGAATGGTGTGTCCTAGGGATCAGGGACCTCAACCTTCCACATATATTATAGATGGGTTGGATGAAGGGGTGAAGGGGTATGTTTCCAAAATTTTCCAATGACACAAAGATAGATAGGAAAGTAAGATGTGAAGCCAATAAAAGGAGGAGACAAGAGGACATAGATAGGGTAAGAGAATGGGCAAAGATCTGAAAAATTGGGGATAATGTGTGTAAATGTGCAATGCCCATTTTAGCAAGAAGAATGTTATCTAAATGGTAAGAAATTGCAGAGCTCCGGTATTCAGAGGGATCTGGGTGACCTAGTACGTGAATCACACAAAGTTAGAGTGCAGGCAGCATAGCAATTAATTAGAAATGCTGACAGCGTGCTATTGTTTATTGCAGTAAATTTAAAAGTGGGGAGGATATACTTCATCTATTAAGGGTATTAGTGAGACCACATTAGGAGCACTGCGTGCAGTATTGGTCTCCTTGTTTAATGGAGGAAGTAAATTCATTAGAAGCAAATTAGAGGTGAATATTTGGAATGGCAGGTTGCCTAACGCACAAAGGTTGGACAGGCTAAACTTGTAACCACCAGAATTCAGATGAGTGAGCGGTAATGTGTTTGAAATGCGTACAATCTTGTAATTTTTTTTGATAAGATACACGTGGAAAGGATGTTTCATCTTCTGGGAGAGTCTTGAATTAGATGAGAAGAATTTTTACTCATGAAGGGTTGTGGCTTTTTGGAACTCTTCTTTGAAAGGTGGTGAACATGGAGCCTTTGAATATTTTTAAAGCAATGACAAACAGATTCTTGATAAGCAAGAGGAATGTGAAATGTTATTGGGGGAAGATGAGAATGTCAGGTAACCAGATCGACCATAATTAAACTGGATGGTAGAGCAGTGTGAAGAGGCTGAATGGCCTATTCTCGGTCTTGATTTGTCTGTTCATATGCACTATCTTGCTGATGTCACTGCTATAAATCACTCTTCCATTATCATTATATTATAAAACTCAAACTATTTGTTTATGGAGACTAATGTCAATAAGGGCTGTTTGGACTGAATTGGTCTCCTTCTGTAACTCAAGTGTGGCTCCATAGAGCAGAAAGGATACATTCTTGTCATGCTCTTCATCGTAGAATGCAAGTTTGAGTAAGATTCGCCAGTTTTGTCTTGATTCAACTCACGATTCCATCGTGTGAGGCTTTTTGCTGGGAGCACAGGATCTATATATAAACCTTATTATTAGCGGCCTTTGTTAGAGTATTGTTTAAAACATCAAAATGATTCATTCTAACCTTGGCCTCGGGTTTTATAAAGTGTTAGCTCATTTTCCCAAAGGAAAACTAAACACTCAGTACATACTTAGATGCAAAACATGTAATGTCATGTCAGTTGAACAAACGAGCGCAAACAACAGGGATGAATGAAACAAAGAAAGGGAAACCTGTACAGAAAAGAATGATGATCAAAGTCTGCCCATCACAAAAGCAGCAACTATGAGGGAGAACTGTGACAGTGAAGAGATTACACAACAGCGAGCTTCAAAGAACAATCAAATCCTCTGTGATACAGACAAGAAACCTACAGACAGACTGTCACCTCCACATGTCAATCGAGGGAGGCTTGGGAATGCAGTAAACAGACACAAAACATGCAAGCAAGTTTACCACACCTAGCTTTCAATGTGTTCCAGCAACTGCAGAAGGTTCCAGTGTACGTTTAGAACATTGGTGATGCAGCAGCTGAGAAACAGAACTGCTTCCAATTTGTGCAAAACTCAATGTCACAAGTTACGGTTTTACAGGTATCTTCGAACCAACCTGTTCAAATATATTATTACGCACCTCTGGAGCAAGTGGGACATTAACCCAGGCCTCCTGACTCAGAGGGAGAGATACTACCACTGCGCCACAAGAGCCCAGGTAGAGTTTTATATCCTGTGTATAACTATGTTAAATATATTTTCACATACAATTAGCCACACGCACAAGTAGGCAAGGGTTTTGTCTCCGCACTTTAAAAAGTCCATTTTGATTCCATCGTGCACAGTAGAAGTCCCTCAGTGCGTGAGGACACTGGAGCCACAAGATGGAATCTAATGGAACGACAGAAAGACATGCATTACTATAGCGTTTCAACTGCCTTCTGAAATCTCTGTGTGCTTCACAGGCAATGAACTATTTCTAAACTATAGTCACTGCTTTAAAGTAGGAAACACAATAGCCAACTTGCAGGGAACGAACTCTCTGAAACAACAAATTGCAGCAACTATCAGCAGATGTGAAGTTGACTGAGGGGTGAATAGTGTTAGGACGCTGGGGCTAAAACCCTCCGATACTTCTTCATAAATATTATCCTGGGATCTTTTAGTGGAGTCGCAGGTAGATAGGATAGTGAAGAAGGAGTTTGGTATGCTTTCCTTCATTGGTCAGAGTATTGAGTACAGGAGTTGAGAGGTTATGTTGCGGCTGTACAGGACATTGGTTAGGACACTGTTGGAATATTGCGTGCAATTCTGGTCTCCCTCCTATAGGAAATATGTTGTGAAATTTGAAAGGGTTCAGAAAAAATTTACAAAGATGTTGCCAGGGTTGGAGGATTTGAGCTATAGGGAGAGGCTGAACAGGCTGGGGCTGTTTTCCCTGGAGAGTCGGAGGCTGAGGGGTGACCTTATAGAGGTTTACAAAATTATGAGGGGCATGGATAGGGTAAATAGGCAAAGTCTTTCCCCTGGGGTTGCGGAGTCCAGAACTAGAGGGCATAGGTTTAGGGTGAGAGGGGAAAGATATAAAAGAGACCTAAGGGACAACTTGTCCACACAGAGGGTGGTACATGTATGGAATAAGCTGCCAGAGGAAGTGGTGGAGGCTGGTACAATTGCAACATTTAAAAGGCATTTGGATGGGTAAATGAACAGGAGGGGTTTGGAGGGATATGGGCCAGGTGCTGGCAGGTGGGACTAGATTGGGTTGGGATATCTGGTCGGCATTGTCGAGTTGGACCGAAGGGTCTGTTTCTGTGCTGTACATCTCTATAACTCTATGACTGTACCCATGGTGGTCAACCATTTTCAAATGATCTTCCAATGAATAATGAATGGTCATGGGAGGTTCGTAAAAGATTGGGTTATTGTAAGTGATAACATTGAGACGTTGAAGTTTAGGATGTTTTTGGGACAGAAGAGGCAAGGCATCATGACCATTTGCTTCAGTTTGACTGAAGCAAATAGTATTGTACACTTTGCACCAACTCTTCTTTTCAGTGATTTGAGCCTAAAGCCCATCAGTGGGCATGGTTGGTGCATCATTCAGCTTGCCTGCATTTCTTCCAGGTGGTGTGCCCCTCTTAAAGGTGATCCTCATTTATTTTCAAGAATTTGCTGCAGACTGCCTTGGCAAGAATTGGAGGGAAATGAAATCGTGGAAAACAGAGAAAGAGAGAGAGCTCCCAGGTTTTGGGTTATGGTGCTGGAGGCAACAGTGCAGAAGATGGGAAAGAGAATACCTTGTTGCCAGAGAGGACTATTGGCTCTAATTCAGGGCAACCCGTATGGACAGAATTGGAAAGCTGGCCAGGAAGGCCCAGTTTTAAGAGTCTGGCCCTGAGGACATGAAAGCGATGTGAGAGGTGCAATGACCATTCAAAAGGGGCTTTGGATGATTGTTTGGAGAGAAATGGTGTGCAGCAATATTGGGGATAAAGCAGGGGATTGGTAACAGAATGGGTGTCGGCACAATTGACTGAATGGCCTCATTCTGCACTACGACAATTCTGTGGTTCTGTGACTTCTCGGAGTTGCTCAAGGTCAGCAAATGCACCTTCATATGTCATCTCCTACTAACTGCACTACCATCTCCTCGCACTGCCCAATGCAATACACCCTATTACTTACTGATCAGCAATTCCTTGTCATCAGGACCTACCTCACCCTTGCACACATATCAATGTTATCAGCTTCATAGCCACCCCTTTCATTTCTTCCAAATACTCCCCACTATTGAGCTATGGCAGGGGCATCACCAAAACCATCGCAACACATTCTCAGAATCATAGAATTACAGGACATGGAAACAGATCCTTTGGTCCAATTTGTCCATGCCAACCAAGTTTCCCAAACTAAAGTAGTCCCTCCGACCTGCATGTGGCCTATATCCCCCTAAAACTTACCCATCATGGACCTGTTCAAACACCTTTTAAATGTTGTAACTGTACCTGCATGTTCCACATCCTCTAGCAGTTCATTCCACATGTGAACCACCCTCTATGTGAAAAGGTTGCTCCTCAGGTTCCTTTTAAATCTTTCCCCTCTCACCTTATACCCTCTAGTTTTGGACTCCTCCACCCAAGAGAAAAGACCTTGGCTGTTCACCTTACGGATGCTCCTAATGATTTTATAAACCTCGACAAGGTCACCTCTCAACCTCCTCAGCTCCAGTGAAAGAAGTCCCACCAGCCTTTCCAGCCTCTCCTTCTAACTCAAGTCCTCCATTTCCAGTAACATCCTGCTAAGTCTTTTCTGAACCCTCTCCTATTTAATAATATCCTTCCTAGAGCAGTGTGACCAGGACTGTACACAGCACTTGAAAAAGAATGTTCTCATGTGTCTGGAGTGAAGATTGCAGATAAGTATGACTGCAGTGGACTCATGTGAGAACTTTCCTTTTGGGGACAGGCAGTGAGGTACAAGTGAGGGATGCTGAAACATTTACATTTGCCAAATATATAGTTTTGAACTGTAAAGGTGTGTGGAGTGGTCTGACTTTTAAGATTTTGGCTGCGGTGGTACATAAGAGATGGATTGAGGCTTGTGCAGCAACTGAAATATTGGAATGGAACCAAATGGGACTGCGTTGATAGAACCAGATTCTCTCCATCCACCCACGGACAGTTTGCTGGAGCTGAGAGACCCACCAACGCCTCCATTGGCGGCCTCCAAATTCCTCCAAAGCACACCATTAGAAAGCAAGCTCTAAAGGCACTGCCCAAAGGATTCAAACCCATTAATTCACAACACCAATGGCTTTGGTGTCAACAAGTGTGGTGCTGAAAAAGCACAGCAGGTCAGGCAGCATTCTGAGGAGCAGGAGAGTTGACGTTTCGGGCAGGAACCCCACATCAGGAATCCAATTGCTTCCTTTTGATTGATAGGTTTCACATTTAGGTGCAGGATCCTCACTTGGTTGGGTGGCAGAATGGATTAATGGCCAAGTTCAGAGTAGGTATTCCTTGCTACCTGCAGCCATCCTCAGGCTCTCCATAGCAACCCAAAGTTAGTAAATACAGTCTAGGATGAATGTATTGTAACTGCTGCCAGGATAATGGGTATTGACTGCAAGGAACATATGGTCATTGCGACACGCCATTTAGTGATTGATATACTGGTAGCTCTTGCTATAACAGAACATTTCCCACTTAACAGTTGAATCCCCAGTGCCAAATGCATCCCCTGCAGCATAGCAAACCTTGCCAGCCTGGCACATCCACATTGGGCTATGCCCACTCTTTGCTTCTGGCATGCCCACAGAACAGCAACACTCAGGTAGAGTCAGTAAGGGTGTAGTTGGTGGCCACCACCAATTCTCATCAGTTTCCTTAGCCCAGGCATCCATGGGTGCAATGGACCAAAATCACACAACTTTTCGGTCCTCGCGTAGAGAAAATGTTTGACCTGTAACATCTCTATTCTTGGTTCTGGTCTATAAAATGAATGTAGAACTATGTGATACCACAGCAACTTGCACACTTTGGGGCCATGGGGGCAGGACCAGTTGGCTGGGCTGGACTGGGGACATACCTACTTGCCCCACTTGTGATAGAGGTGACAGTGCAATTACTCAGACCTGCCTCTGGGCAGACAACTGAAGATGTCCACTGTGAGAGAAAGTGGAATTTGGTTTAAAGTCATCCAAAAGGCAGTACCTTGAATTATTAACCTCAATTACATTTCCAAACCTTTGGGGTTCGGGACGAATGATTTGAACCACGCTGAAGCAAGACTATTCCCACATTTTAAGATTCAGGCCGACTTCATGTGTGTTCCTGTGTGATGATATATGAACAAGTAATATATACCTGTTTTGCAATCAGCTTGTTTTACCTGATGACAAAAATAATTCTTCCCCAGGCTGTGGGGGGTAAAAATGTAGTCTTAACACTTTCGGCAATTCAAAAGCCGACATTAATTACATGTACTCTGCATTATTTGCAAGCTATTAATCACAGCTTTAAAGGGAATTAATTAAGTTGACTAACATCAATTTAGGCAATTAATAATGGGTAGGCTTCTTATGAATAGACCAGACATGGAAACACCCATTTCTTTGATGGAGGCCTTTAGGTGCATGTTAGGAGTTGAGTCACTTTGTAGAATTACCAGTGAAACAGCATACTGTCTATAGAGACTTGCTACTTTGCTCATGGAGCCCTGACTGCTTACCTAGTTTTGGACCATGCAAGTCACCTTATTGTGTACAGTAGATGGTGTTAGATAGATCGTTCAAAGTTATCAACAAATTCTATATGTTGTGTCTGTGGGCCATTCCCTATCTTGAACTGACTCTTAGTGCAATAGAGGAGAAGTGGAAAAATGGCCACATCACCCTTGTGTCTCTCCATGTGTCTGACATGGATGACCATTTGTAAGGTGACTTTGTAGGTTGTGTCCTCCTTATATGTTTTCCGGGAGTACGGGGATTAATACATATTGTACGGCTGCATCCTTCAAATTGCCTCATATGAATTCTTTCTCCATTCAGTCATTATAACTTTCATCTGGAGATTCCTCCCGGCTGAGAGAGGCACATGGATTATTAATGATCATAGAAATATGTGAGCTATGAGAGCCAGCCTTGTGCTGTGTGTGACGACGGCAGAGTTTCGACTCAGGTTATTTGTTTGTTGACAAGTAGATATAGGAGAACTCCGAAAGGAGCTTACAAACTACAGTGCAGACTCTATCATTTGTGCTGAGGAATAGCTAAACATCCGAGAGTGTGCAATTTGAAATGAGGAATTTAGATAATTCAAACTGAGCTATTTTAGGGAGATTTGCAATTTGCTGCCTTTTGAATCAAATCAAAGATAACTTGATGTGTTTCCGGAGGTAGGAAAGGATCTGAGAGTTATTTGAGTAAGCTCGATTTGAGCCCAACCAAAAGCAAGCGTGAAAGATGATATATAAGACCATGTACCTTTCCTTCCTATCCCCAGCATCCACACCTGTAGGATTTTTTTAAATCACTTGCTGCACAATATTTTTCTTGGCTAATTTCACCTTCTTTCCTATATTATCTCATCCACCAACTTCCAACGAACTCCACACCAACAGAAAGACCGCCACTTAGTGCTAACTGACACATCCAGAAAGTATTTGCCTGTGTGCAGTTTGCTGTGGATCAGACATGATGTCAACAGAAAATGTCAGAGGCAGAGAAACTGTCAGACCTGCTGAGCAGATAGTCTTCGTGTGTGGCTTCAGGAAGGTAGAGCAAGTGAATCAATTAACTAGAAAACAATTTGAAAGGGAAACAAACTGAGGCGATACAGAAGTAACAAACTAATGCATTCAGCACTTTTCAGAGGACGTTTATTTTTTTGTGGGGGATCTGGGGTCATGTCTCAATTGCCATTTGTGATCCTGGGGCATCAAGCAATATGAAGAGGAGTTGGGAGGCCATATTCCAGCTGTACAGGACATCGGTTCAATTGATACTGTGTTCAATTCTGGTCTCCTTGCTATAGAAAAGATGTTAGCAAACTTGAAAGGTTTCAGAAAAGATTTACAAGGATGTTGCTGGCTATTTTCCCTGGAGCATCGGAGGCTGAGGGCTTATAATATCATGAGGGGCTTGGAAAGGGTGAATAGCATTTTCCTAGGATAGGGGAGTCCAAAAACTAGAGGGTATATATTTAAGGTGAGAGGGGAGAAATTTAAAAAGGATCTAAGGGGGAACATTTTCATGCAGAGGGTGGTGCGTGTATGGAATGAACTGCCAGAGAAAGTGGTGGAGGCTGATACAATTATAACATTTAAAAGGCATTTGATTGGTATATGAATAGGAAGGGCTTAGAGGGATATGGGCCACATGCTGGACTAGATTAATTTAGGATATCTGGTCGGCATGGATGGGTTGGACCGAAGGGTCTGCTTCTGTGCTGTACAACTCTATGACTCAATAGCAGCCTTTGTTACTAATTATGGGGTAGTTCAGGAGTGACAACTGTTGGCTGGTTTATCATATTTACTCCTCGTGGCTTTCGCTCTTACCTCGACAGCATGAGGACCACCCAAACAGTAATAGCCAAACCAATGGCTGCCAAAACTCTTGTCTTTAAGTCAGGATGTTATGGGCTCATAGCAGAGAATTGAGTGCACAATACCAGGTGTCATTGTGCCCAGGGACTGTGTAGTGATTGGAACAAGGCTGGCCAAGTGGATCTCATTGAGTGTATGTTCCCTGATTGGGCCAAAAAAGGAGTCCTAGCTGACAGATATAAACAGGAGTTTCAGAGATTCTTCTCAGTCTAGCGACTGACTCTGAGCTGGCTGGTCAGAGTCCATGTACTATGCAAATGTGAATAAAGGATGACTTGGTGATGGGATACCAGCCTCTGTGGTGTTATTTCAGAATAATACACTGCTGGTGATGTTTTCAGATGAGATGATAAACCGAAACTAGACTAGACAGAGCAGATGCAGGGAGGACATTCCCGACGGTGGGTAACCCAGGGGTCACAGTCTGAGGATTCAGGGTAGACCATTTAGAATGGAGATGAGGAGACATTTCTTCACGCAAGGAGTGGTGAGCCTGTGGAATTCATTACAGCAGAAAATTGTTGGTGCCAAAACATTGAACGTATTCGAGAAGTGGTTAGATATAGCACTTAGGGTGATTGGGATCAAACGTTAATGGGAGAAAGCAGGGTTAGGCTATTAAGTTGGATGATCAGCTGCGATCATGATGAATGGTGAAGCAGGCTCAAAGGGCCGAATGGCCTCCTCATGCTCCTACCTTCTAAGCTCCTACCTTAAAGCTCCATTTGCTCTTTCAGGTAGACTTGAAAGACCCTCATGACCCTATTTCCAAAAAGAGCAAATGATTTATTCTCTGGTCTCCTGGTCAATATTTATCACTCAACTAAAAGGATGAAAGAAAACAGATCATCCGGTCATTACCGGCTGTGAATGAACTGGCTACATTAACTGCACTTAAAAAGCATCATTTGAGTACCAAGCACTCCAAGCCTTTGGAAGGATGTGAAAGGTGCTATAGAAATGTAAGTCTTGCTTTCCTTTGCTGTTGTAGAATATGTTTTGTGTGAGTGTGATCTGAACAGTTAAAAAGTGAGGTGTTTATCGGATGACAGCATCAATTGATCACTAATAATAGGAGAGACTAGGCAATGATAGCATCCAACAAGAGACGAGGTGATGCCTTCAAAAAGCACCAGATCCTGAGATCCCATGGCCTCAGCATGTGTTCTCTCTTCACCCTGGTGGTTTGGCCTCAGAAATTCTGCTCTTTGCCAGTTGCTGACAGATTCATGGTAAGAGGTATGAGCCTTTAAATGTCTCCTAACAAGACCGTAAAAGCTTCCAGTGCAGTTCAACAACATATGAGCACTGGAATATCCATGTACGCTAACAACAAAATAATCAAAGTCAGAGTGGGAAAACACAAATGGACAGAAATGCATTCAAGGCTACACTGATGATATATGAAGCGGTGTAGATGGGATCAGATTGGCACATAAGATTGTCTGAGCCTTCACGCAGAGTTAGAGACACTATGCCTGAGACTTTGTGGTGTGCTGATCCTTTTCTTCCTTAATTATTCAACAGCGTTAATAAATAGGTGTTGGGAAACTGCTCCAAGAGCAGAATCGTAATACTGTGGTTTCTGTAATGTGCAGTTTGAGAGAGGGTGGTGTAGCAACAACTGCAGACAGTGTCTTTTAGATGTTGCCAGTTTTCCTACATCCACATCTAAAAGCGTCTGTGCACATTCATGTCATTGTTTGTTTGTGAGAAGGTAACAAATAAAACGAGATGAGTTACTGTTTTTCTTTCCATTCTGTCTCACACATCTTCTTTGCGTTGTTGACCCATGCCCACCCCACCCCCTCACCTACCCCCTCCGTCAACAATCCATTGTTTGGAAACCTTCAGTCCACAGGGCTGCATTCTAACTGACCTGAAGGTAGTGATGGCTGAAAGATGATAGAAAATAGGGAGTTGGGGTGTCGATTATCACACACAACAGATCCTGTGGGATCCCCCCCACCTCAGTTGGCATTGATTGACAGGGGTAGGGAGCCATGGGGGGAGGGGTAGGGGGATTAATCTGTTCTGTCCACGGGGAATTAGGGCACATTGGAGGTCTCAATGTCAATTCTGAGCTTCAGTTTGGTCCCAGACGGAAACAAGCAGCTTTTTTTTTACCAAAAGAGACACTTGGAAATGAACATAAAAGTTATACTGGACCCCCAGTTTAAGGTATACAAGACATCTCGGAATAGTATGGTCACTGACATGTTGTTTTTCACCTTTTTCTCTTTCTTAGTTGGGATGGTGGGCGGCAGGAGTGTCTTCATGATTTCAGAATTAGGATCTTTTGGAGGGAAATTGGAGCCCAACAATGTCTCTTCTTCCTCAGACAGCTGAGGAAATTTGGCATGACGGCAAAGCGTCTTGCCAATTTTTACAGATGCACCATCGAGAGCATTCTGTCTGGATGTATCAGGACCTGGTATGGTCATTCAAGATCGGAGAAGGTTACAGAGAGTGCTGAACTCAGCCTGGACAATCACAAAGGCCAACTTCCCATCTATAGAATCCATCTACCAGGCCCGCTGTCAAGGAAAGGACGCCAGCATTCTCAATGATCCATTCCACTCTGGCAATGTTTTTCTACAACCTCTACCATTGGAGAGAAAGTACAGAAGCCTGAACACATGCGCCAGCCAGTTTTGAAACAGTTTCTACCCTATTATCGTTAGAATACTGAATGGACTCAAACTCTTAACATTCGCCTGTGTCTGTGTTTTTGTTTTTGCCACTATTTACCTATTATTTACTTATCCATACTACTTAACTATACGATCTGCCTGTATTGCTCGCAAGATAAAGCTTTTCACCGTGCCTTGGTGCACATGACAATAACTTCAATTCAATTCAATTCGATTCAGACAAGCTCCTGGGGCAGAGGGGGAATTAGAAGCCAAAGAAGTTGGAGGCCGAAAAGGAGGAGGTGAAAGGCCCGGTGGTAAAACATGGGAGTTGCCCTCTTATATTCCTCATGCTACCCCATGAGTAAGCATCACGTCACCAGCTAACATCTTCTCCAGCTTCAGATGAAAGTCACCAATGATGTTAACAGTGGGAAAGCTTCTGTATTTGAATATTCCATGGCACAGTTATTCCCGAACCTTATCGTGTTGGAAGCCGGGTGGAGAGTATCTGCTCTGTAACATAAAATCCTACAGCATAGGAAGCCCACTCCAAATGAGCAGGAGTAGCATTTTTAGGCTGGTGTAGCTAATGTTGTCATTTCCTAAGACTGAGTTGGAATGGCCTGAAAGAAGCAGAAACTGGCAGAATCAGTTCTGGCTGGAGGAAAGTGTAGAACAGATGCTGCCTTCTTTCGGATCAGTGGTGCTGGAAGAGCACAGCAATTCAGGCAGCATCTGAGGACAGGCAAAATCGACGTTTCGGGCAAAAGCCCTTCATCAGGAATAAAGGCAGAGAGCCTGATGAAGGGCTTTTGCCCGAAACGTCGATTTTGCCTGTCCTCAGATGCTGCCTGAATTGCTGTGCTCTTCCAGCACCAATGATCCAGAATCTGGTTTCCAGCATTTGCAGTCATTGTTTTTACCTCGCTGCCTTCTTTCTGTCAGACCCTTATCGGCCACTGCTGTGATAAAAATCAACACTGAAAGAGATAATCAACAATCTAAATTAGATTCCCTACAGTGTGGAAACAGGCCCTTCAGCCCAACAAGACCACACTGACCCTCCCAGTCCCATTCCCTCTCACCAATGCACCTAACACTATAGGCAATTTAGCATGGCCAATTTGCCTGACCTGCATATCTTTGGACTATGGGAGGAAACCAGAGCAAACCCAAGCAGACACAGGGAGAATGTGCAACCTCCACACAGACAGTCACCCAAGGCTGGAATCAAACCTGGGACCCTGGTGCAGTGAGGCAGCAGTGCTAACCACTGAGCCACCATGCCACCCTAGAATGTTAACTAACAGAATGTTATGTTGCATTGTGAGGGAGGTGGAATGCAAGGGGAGGGAAATTAGACTTCACTTCTACATGGCATTGGTGAGACCATATCTGGAGTACAGTGTACAGTACTGGTCACTGTACTTACAGAAGGATGTTAATGAGTTGGAACAGTTCAGAGAAGGTTTCCTCAAATAATAACTGGTTAGAGCAAACTGACTAATGAGGAAAGGCTGGACAGGCTATGCCTGTATCATGTGGAGTTTACGAGGGTCAGAGGTGACTTAATTGAAACATTTAAAATCCTGAGGGGACTTGAACAAGTGGAGGTGGAAAGGCAGTTTCATCATGAGGAAGAATCTAGAACTTGGGGTCATGATTTTAAAATAAGGTTTACTCCTTTAAAACAGCAATAGAACACAGAACAAAGAGCATTGAACAATACAGCACAGCAGAGGCCCTTTGGCCCTCAATGTTGTGCTGACCTTTTATCCTACTCTAAGATCAGACTAACCTACATACCCTTCATTTTACTATCATCCATGTGCCTATCCAAATGTCGCTTAAATGTCCCTAATGTATCTGACTCTACCGCCACCACTGGCAGAGAATTCCTCACACCCACCACTCTCTGTGTAAAGAACCTTCCTCCCCAAAACCTTCTTCCAATCACCCTAAAATTATGCCCTCTTGTGATAGCCACTTCCACCCTGGGAAAATGTCTCTGGCTATCCACCCTATCTGTGCTTCTCATCATCCTGTACACCTCTATCAAGTCACATCTCATCCTTCTTCGCTCCAATGAGAAAAGCCCTAGCTCCCTCAACCTTTCTTCATAAGACATGCCCTCCAGTCCAGGCAGCATCCTGGTAAATCTCCTCTGCAACCTCTCTAAAGCTTTCACATCCTTCCTATAATGAAGCCACCAATACCGAACACAACATTCCAAGTGTGGTCTAACCAGGGCTTTATAGAGCTTCAGCATAACCTCACGGCATTTAAACTCATTCCCTCTGCTAATGAAAGCCAACACACCATACACTTTTTAACAACCCTATCAACTTGGGTGGCAACTTTGAGGGATCTATGGACGTGGTCCCCAAGGTCCTTCTGTTCCTCCTCACTGCCAAGAATCCTGTCTTTAACCCTGCAATCTGCATTCAAACCCGACCTTTCAAATTGAATCACTTCACACTTTTCCAGGTTGAACCCCATCTGCCACTTCTCAGAGCAGTTCTGCACCTTGTCTCAATGTCCTGTTGCAACCTACAACAGCCCTCCACACCATTCACAACTCCACCAACTTTTGTGTCATCAGCAAACTTACGAATCCACCCTTACACTTCCTCATCCAAAAATCACACAGAGCAGAGGTCCCAGAACTGACCCCTGTGGAACACCATTGGTCACTGAGCTCCAAGCTGAATACTTTCTATCCACTACCACCCTCTGTCTTCTATGGCCCAGCCAATTCTGTATCCAGACACCCAAATTTCCCTGTTTCCATGCGTCCTTACTTTCTGAATAAGCGTACCATAGGGAAACTTATCAAACACCTTGCTAAAGTCCATGTACACCACATCCGCTACTCTACCATCATCAAAGTGTTGTGTCACATTCTCAAAGAATTCAACAAAGCTTGTGAGGCATAACCTAGCCCTCACAAAACTTTGTTGACTATCTCTAATCAAACTCTGGTTTTCCAAATAATCATAAATCCTGTCTCACAAAATCCTCTTTTATAATTTTCCTACCACTGATACAAGACTGACTGGTCTGTAATTCCCAGGGTTATCTCTATTCCCTTTCTTGAACAAGGGAATAACATTTGCCACGCTCCAATGACCTGGCACTACTCCAGTGGACAATGAGGATGCAAAGATCATTGCCAAAGGCACAGCAATCTCTTCCCTCACTTCCCTTAGTAACCTTGGGTATATCCCATATGGACTTATCTATCCTCACGTTTTTCAAAGTTTTCAGCACATCTTCCTTCTTAACATCAATCTGTTTGAGCATTTCAGTCTGATTCATGTTGTACTCACAAACAACAGGTTCCTCTCACTAGTGAATACTGAAGCACAGTATTCACTACCCCTTGTACCTCCTCTGACTCCAAGCACAACTTCCCTCCATTTTCCCTGAATGGGCCTACCTTTACTCTGGCCGTCCTCTTGGTCCTCACATAAGTGTAGAATGCCTCAGAGTTTTCCTTAATCCTAACTGCTAAAACTATTTCATGCCCCCTTCTAGCTCTCTTAAGTCCATTTTTCAATTCCTTCCTGGCTACCTTGTAACCCTCTAGAGCCCTGTCTGATCCTTGCCTCCTTAACCTTAAGTAAGCTTCCTTCTTCCTCTTGAGTAGATATTCCACATCCCTTGTCATCCAAGGTTCCTTCACCCTACCATCCCTTCCTTGCCTCAGTGGGACAAACCAATTCAGCATTTACATCAAGTGCTCCCTAAATCATCTCCACATATCTGTTGTGCATTTCCCTGAGATTATCTGTTCCCAATTTTGGTGCCTCAGTTCCTGCCTAAAAGCCTTGTAATTTCCCCCTCCCTCAATTAAATACTTGACAATACCAAGCACCAAATCCAACATGGTCTCTCCTCTAGTCGGCCTATCAACATAATGAGTCAGGAGTACGCCTGACACAACCTGCTCCTTCCAAACTATTTGCACTAAGGAGATTCCAATCAATATTAGGGAAGTTGAAGTCACCTATGACAACAACCCTGTTACTTCTGCACCTTTCCAAAATCTGCCTTCCAATCTGCTTCCCTGTGTCTCTTTTTCTATTGGGGCAGTCTATAGAAAACTCCCAATAAAGTGACTGCTCCTTTCCCATATCCATACTAACTCAGTGAACAACCCCTCCTCGTTGACCTCGCTTTCCATAGCTGTTCTACTATCCCTGATTAGCAATGCCACTCCCCCACCTCTTTTACTTCCACCCCCTCCCCCCCCCAACACCTCAACCCTGGAACATCCAACAACCATTCCTGTCCTTTTATATCCAAGTCTCCATAATGGCACAACATCGTAGCTCCAAGTACCGATCCATGCTCTGCGTTTGTCACCCTTATTCCTGGTACTTCTTGCACTAAAATAGACACACTTAAACCCATCACACTGACTGCAACTTTTCCTTATCAACTGTCTACCCTTCTTCACAGGCTCTCTGCACTTTATCTCCCTGTCCACCAGCTACCCCATCCTCTGATCCGTAGCTCCAGTTCCCATTCCCTACCAAACTTGTTAAAAGCCTCCCGTAGATGAGGAAACATTTTTTCTCTGAGGCTTGTGAGTCTTTGAAATTCCCTTCCTCAAAAGACAGTGGATGCAAAATCTTTAAACATTTTTAAGAAAGGTGTTGGTAGATTCTTGATAACCAAGGAGATGAAAGACTATAGGGGTATGCAGGAATGCAGAGTTGGGGTTAAAATAAAATTAACCATGATCTTGTTGAACAGTGGAGCAAGCTTGAAAGGCCTACGGACCTACATTTGTATTCTTGTACACAATCCCATCGCACTTTTGCCTTGCAATTGCAGAAGGTGTAACGCCTGCCCATTTACTTCCTCCGTCCTCACTATCCGGAACCCCAAACACACCTTCGAGGAGTAGCAATGATTTATCTACACTTCAACTTAATCTAGTCCACTGTATTCGCTGCTCACAGTGTGGTCTCCTCTACAGTGGGGAAACAAAACACAGGCTGGACAATCGCTTTGCAGAACACCTCTGTTCTGTCTGCATAAGTGATCTTGAGCTTCCAGTTGCCTGCCACTTCAGCATGTCCCCTGGCCAACACCTGTCTTGCGTTCACCGCGGTGCTCCGGCGAAGCTGGTAGAACAACAGCTACGTTTCCAGTTGGGGACCCTGCAGCCATCTGGACAAATATTGAGTTCAATAATTTCATGGTTTAAGCACCTACTCCCATGTCCTTACCCAATCCCCATATATCAGGCCTTGTCATTTCATAAGCTGTTGCCACCAACAGTCCATTGTCATCCACTAATAGTCTACATTAGCAGCTGGTCATTCTCCCAGGCTGACCTTTACCCACTCCTTTGTCAGTCCAACTGTTGTTATTTATCTCTCTGAGCCCCATCTCCACCTATCGTTTATTCTCCCTCCACCCCACCTTTAGCATATATATGCTGTAAACCTCTTTCCTCGCTGCAATCAATTCTGAAGAAGGGTCAGTGGACCCAAAAAAAATAACTCTGCTTTCTCTCCACAGATGCTGCCAGACGTGCTGTGTTTTCCCAGCTATTTGTGCTTTTGTTAGTCTTGTTTGTTGTTCATTTGTTCATCTATATTCTCATGCTTGCTTTCAGTAATCACAACAGTTTCCTCAGAATGTTTTGGACGGATGTACATTGTTATGCTGATTATTGGTGACTGAGCAAATCCAGACAGAAGTAACTCACTGCATCTCAATTTCTTCAATATTTTGCCCCATAATGATGATGATGCTTATCAGTTCTGTAACACAAACTAAAAGGAACATAGATCAAACATCACCTTAACAGGCAAACCAATACATCGAACAAGCCTATTAGTGAATTTGAGATATATCTTTAGCTGTGCACCATACTTCTGGAAAGATATCTAACAATGCATCTCCAGCAGGTTTCAGAGAGTCTCTCTCTCACTGCAACTCCCAGGTCATTTACTCTATGCCACTCTCTCCCCACCCCCACCCTCCCATACTTCTGGAAAGATATCTAACAATGCATCTCCAGCAGGTTGCAGGGAGTCTCTCTCTCACTGCAACTCCCAGGTCATTTACTCTATGCCACTCTCTCCCCACCCCAACCCTCCTCTAGCTTATCTCTCCACGCTTCAGGCTCTCTGCCTTTATTCCTGATGAAGGGCTTTTGCCCGAAACGTCGATTTTGCCTGTCCTCGGATGCTGCCTGAATTGCTGTGCTCTTCCAGCACCACTGATCCAGAATCTGGTTTCCAGCATCTGCAGTCATTGTTTTTACCTTCCTGCCAGCCCAGTTCCAATTTCCTGTGTCCCTCAAAAACTATTTCTCCTCGAAGGATTATTTCAGGGCTAACTTTCATCTGCATGGCCCATTTCAATAACTCATTGTCCCATGAATCTCCAACGATGCCATCTGCTTTGTCCTCTTCATTCAGAGATCTACAGCTCAAACAAAGGCCCATCAGTGTCTGTCATTAATAAATACCTAACTATTTCAATTCCATTTTCTAGCACTTGGCCCACAACCTCTTTTTTTTAATTTGTTCAGTTTTTGTAGGATGTGGCATCACTGGCTGGTCAACATTTATTGCCTGTCCCTAGTTGCCCTTGAGAGGATGATGTGAACTGCCTTTTTGAACCATTGCAGTCCACTTACTGTGGATTGATCCACAATACTATCAGGGAGAGAATTCCAGGATTTTGACCCAGCGACAATGAAGGACCAGCGATATATTTCCAGGTCAGGACAATGAGTGGCTTGGAGGGGAACTTGAATGTGCTGGTGTTCCCATATATCTGCTTCCCCTGTCTTTCTAGATGGAAGTGATTGTGGGTTTGGACGATGCTGCCTGAGGATCTTCAATGCATCCTTAAATGTTATGAGGTTTTCTGACTGTAGCACCCTTATAGGCAGCCAGATCCAAATTCCCAGCAGCCTCTGGGTGAAAAAGGTTTTCCTCACATCCTTTTCAAACCTTCTACCCTTTAATTAAAGCTGTGCCCCCTGTCATTGATCCCTCTACCAAGGGAAAAAAAAGTCCTTCCCGTCTACCCTTACAATTTAAACATCTCAATCACATTTCCCCTCTCAATCTTCTTTGCTCTAAGGAAGACAACACCAATCTGTCCAATCTCTCTTCCTAACAGAAGTCCTCCTGCCCAAGGAATGCGCTGGTAAATGTCCTCTGCACCCTCTCCAGTGCAATCACATCCCTCCTATAATGTGGATTCCAGAACTGCACACAGAACTCTGGTTGTGGCTTAACCAATCTTTTATACAGTTCAGGCGTAGCCTCCTTGATCTTAAACCCTGTACCTGGGGCTAACACTGGCAGGTATAACGAAACAAAGCACTGCGGATGCTAGAAATCCGAAACACACAAAAACAGAAAGCGCTGGAGAAATTCAGCAAGTCTTTGTGGAGAAAGAAACAGAGTTAATATTTTGAGTTCAGTGATCATTCTTCAGAATGCCTACAGACAATATATTTTTCATCTCAGGATGGTGTGTGGTTTGGGGGAGGGAGCGACTGACTTTCATGTGGTGGTGTTGCCATGCGTCTGTCACCCTCTCTGATTTGTAGAGGTATTGGTCTGGCAAGGCTGTAACAAAAGAGCCTTGGTGAGTTGCTGCAGTGAATGTAGTTGATGGCATCTCTGCCCGTAATTGACCGAGTCGCAGGTGGTGGATAGACTGCCTTGCATATTTTTGGAGTTGAACCTATCTAGGACATCACACGACTGCAGTGTTTCAAGAAGGCAGCTCACTACTGCCTTCTCCTGGGCAATTAGGATAGGGCAATAAATGCTGGCCTAATCAGCAATGCCCAAATCCATTGAATGAACATATTTTTCAAAAGCAGTTACGTGTAACGTTTGACTCGACTGGTGAATAGCACTGCTGGACAATGAAAGATTCTTGTATAACGTTAAAAGCAATTTGATGATTAGCAAACACAATCTTAATAGTTTATTGTCTCAGTAAATGAGGGAAAGGTGATGTGGGACCTGATGTCTGATAGCTTTAATGAATCTCAACCAGCCGGCTAGATTGCAATGACAACAATTGGAAAATGTGTCATTGAGTGTTATTTACCAAGAGGATTGCACACATTATATTTGTGTTTTGTCATGTGTCCTACACATAAATTGTTGCCTATCAAATATGATATTTCTCAATTAATTTCCTTTCAAAGGGAGTTAACTAAATATGGTAATTTATCTATACCATTGAGGCTGCTTTGAAATGTGATAAATTCACTCTGGCAAAACTGCTGTGAATTTTTCAGTTAATACTAATATGAGCAAACAAAATTCCTCAAATCATGGTGATCAGGGCCAGCAGAAGTTACTCTCTGGCACACTGAATAACCACCCCTTGGTCTTATGGCAGAGGTATCAAACTCAGGAACAGGCGTCAAGTCAATGCACCAATTCTGGGTCGGACTTGCGTTCCATGCCTTGAACCAGCATGTATCAGCAGATATACGCAGGTCAGTGAGTACACTGTGCAATAAGTAACTAACACTGTTTGAGTTTAAATGGAAGAATTTTCGGAGAAGAACCAAGTTCTGTGTTTCAGTTCAAAGTTTGGGAGAAGATTTGTAGCTCGGGTGCTTGTTGTTGTGGTTCTGTTCGCCGAGCTGGGAATTTGTGTTGCAGACGTTTCGTCCCCTGTCTAGGGGACATCCTCAGTGCTTGGGAGCCTCCTGTGAAGCTCTTCTGTGATGTTTCCTCCGGCATTTGTAGTGGTTTAAATCTGCTGCTTCCAGTTGTCAGTTCGAGCTGTCCGTTGCAGTGGTCGGTATATTGGGTCCAGGTCTTATTGATTGAATCTGTGGATGAGTGCCATGCCTCTAGGAATTCCCTGGCTGTTCTCTGTTTGGCTTGTCCTATAATAGTAGTGTTGTCCCAGTCGAATTCATATTGCTTGTCATCTGCGTGTGTGGCTACGAAGGTTAGCTGGTCGTGTCGTTTCGTGGCTAATTGATGTTCATGGATACGGATCGTTAGCTGTCTTCCTGTTTGTCCTATGTAGTGTTTTGTGCAGTCCTTGCATGGGATTTTGTACACTACATTGGTTTTGCTCATATTCTCTACTTCTCTTTGTTACAATAATTTCAAAAGGATCCCTTATACAGTGTAAAACATTCTGAGGGAGGATCACTAGACCCGAACCGTTAACTCTGATTTCTCTGCACAGTTGTTGCCAGACCTGCTGAGCTTTTCTAGCAATTTCTGTTTGTTTCAGTCACTATCAAATATCCTTCCATTTAACACTGAGACTCTGGTAATAGCTGCAGATTCAACCACATCAATATCTGGCTTGGGAAATTAATGTGATCAATTTTCCATCTTCTCTGCTGAGCTTTTTCTGACAACTTGCTTAGGAAGGAGGCTGCAAAGGAGTTGGTTGTCCTTTTCTTCCTCTCTCGTGAATCGGATTCCTGTGAGTGTGGAGTTGATGATCCGGTGTGTGTTCTCTATTTCTGTGTTTTTAATGATTACAAAGGTGTCATCAATGTATCTGACCCAGAGTTTGGGTTGAATTTGCGGTAAGACTGTTTGTTCTGTGTTTCAGTGCATCACAAAGTGTAAAGGAAACTCAATAAAAAATCCTTTCGGTTCCGCCAGGCTTGTTTTATTTTTTGAAAGTAGTGTGCAGCTGACAGCTGAGTAGACTGAGGGACCTAAGAGATGCTGTTGAAATCAGGTTCTGTGAGAGGCTGAGAGAAGAGGACAATGTGATTTGGTTTTGATATCCTTCTAAAGAACGATTTGAATGTGGGAATCATTGCAAGAAATCATTCAGGCAAATTCCATTTACATGAGGAGAAGTATGTGAGGACAAAAATGGTTGGATGAATAAGGTGATAGGATTTAATTAAGAAAAACCTATGTGGGCCAGAAACCCAGTTGGACCAAATGGCCTGTTTCTATGCTGTACATTCTAATGTGAGTCTAAGTCATAAGGATTAGAGCACAAAAGTATGGTTGAAAGGATAAAATGACACTTGTGATATCTTTCCCCTCCATGTCTATAACTAGATGGTTAAGTTAGGAAGCCTGATGCTACAGTGGTAGCATTGTTACTTCTCATCCAGAAGCTTTGGGTTTGAGTGTGTTCATGGTGTGGCCAAAGAGGTTGATTGCCAACCTGTAAATCTGTCAATGCAGGATATGGCTGGCATTAAAAGGAGGAGCACCTCCTGCTCAGCTACCCAGCAGAAGGCAATGGCAAACCATTGCTCATTGTTATACTCATGAGTGTGGATCAATCCAATGGTAGCCCATGGCCCAACCCCTTTGTAAATGAGGACAGAAGAAAAGGCGGGCTTAAATGTTCTGAAGAAGGTTAATTAGAGCACACAGCTTTAAAGATGATTTGGTGCAGTGCCTGTTTGAAGATGCAGATTTCTCTTTCAAACTAATGTTTTTTTCCACGTGTGGAACATTCCAGACCAAAGAGTACAGTTAGGATGAAAGCACTGGAATTGCAATTTCTTGGAATGTTGCCGTACCTGTAGGTGTTTTGGAAACTAACCAACCAAACATTTTCCAACCAATCCATTAAAACATACTTGGATGAAGAGAATAGTGTCATTCCCATTAGCTCAGTTGTCCCTCTGTAGTTAGGATTCTTTCTTTAGCTTTTCCTTGGCATGTTATCTATCATTGATCTACCTTTTATCTTACTCCTTCCAGATCTGTTTAATCTTTGAGGTAACATTTAACATTTTTGCAATTTCTTCTGAGGCTCATGTGGTGCCAATGATTCCTCTTTGAAGTTGTATAATTTCAACAACCAATAATTCACCTTCGTACCACATCAATAGAGCCTTTATTTTTAAACCTCAGCCATATTTCCCAATTTTCACTTCAACACACATGCCCACTTATACTTTCCATTGATCTGTACAATGGCATGTCATTAGTGGTCTTGTATATCAAATTCCCACCTTCATTCCGATTGCACGTCATGAGGTTTTGTTAGAAGACGAATCTTTAAAAGTGCTGGAGAGAATGGGATACTTCAAGTGCATATTTAAGAAATAGAAAGCAATGGAAGTGGGCTCCATAGCCTGTGGTTTTTTGGATGCTCGGAATCTGCAAGCATGGCATCGGTCACATTTACACAGACTTCCAATGGGATTTGCATCAAATGAAATCTTTGGCACGGGATTTACCCCAGTGCAATATGCAACAGCAACATGCAGAGCAAGCAGGTAATGTAGGTTATATGCTACACCACTATTTCAAAGTTCCACACTCCAGCCTATGCCCTCTACACATGCATGCGCTAGCGTGAAGAACTCCGGCAATATTTAAAGAGATCGTCAACAACTTACAATTCTACTGCTGTGTTATTTCCTGAGGCTCTTGCTGCATTTCTACACACATTGGGAGCTTATCTGTGCTTGTTTAAAATTTCAAAAGTCTACAGCGAGAGATCTGGCTGATACAGAGGTGTTTTATTGATGGCTTGAAGCTTTGAACTAAACCAGTTGCTTCAAGGCATGGGAGACCTTGTGGGGCTTCCTCTTAACATTGAACATTGGTTGGAAGAATGAGCTGAGGCTACACACAGA
Source organism: Chiloscyllium plagiosum (assembly GCF_004010195.1). Lineage (NCBI taxonomy): Eukaryota > Metazoa > Chordata > Chondrichthyes > Orectolobiformes > Hemiscylliidae > Chiloscyllium > Chiloscyllium plagiosum. Next base: position 7,777,164 of record NC_057722.1, on the reverse strand, counting down.
GCAAGGCAAGCTGCTGGAAGAGCAAGTTGAGAAGTATGAGGAGGAAGTTAGGCAGGTTGTGGCCGAGAATCCACCTGACTACTCAAGTTGTGTGTGAAGAAGTAATTCACATGTAATACCAGCAAATACAATTCCAACTCCCCATTCACAGTGGTCCCACACTCCCTATTGTCCCACTGCCACTGACCATCACATCTTTCACACTGGGAGAAATGCTGATTCTAAATATCAAGCCAAATGTAACATAATAAACATTGCCATATCTAAAGAAATAATATAAAATTAAAAGAATCATTCTTGTGTGTTTCCTTAACAGTGTTCTGTGTGTCTTTGGCATTCCACAAGCTCCCATGAGCTGCTTTCTCAGTGGACGCAGTGTGCCAGTTGGAAGTCTAATGACGTTCACTGGACAGACCACAGAATGCCCAGCTATAGGTTACACCATTGCAGCCTGGATGGCAATAGTCTAATGGGCAACAGCAAGGGTAGGGTTTGACATGGTGGATGGAGGTTGCCCTTTTTGTGCAGTGCGAGTGTCCATACCTCTGAGCTACAATGTTCAGGTACAAGCCCAACTTGCCTTGGAAGTGTGTCAATAACATACAAACAGCCTGATTATACATACTTACAGAAATAGACTTTAGCTGAAGGACCTCCTGTTCCTATGATCTGACAGCTATGCCTTAGTTCTGCAGGTTAGGTGATCATATAAGCTCCCCCTGCACTATCTAAAGAACACTGATATTTCCTTATTATCTTTATAGTTCAGCCTAAATGATTAAAAATAATCTGATTAGGCAGGATCTTTTTCATTGTGGAGTTTCCTGTCTGCATCCCTGCCAATCATGGCCATTTCAGACTCTGAAGGGCAGCCATTGGCTGGAGACGAGACCTCCACACCTCATTTGAGAGGAAGTCCAGCCTCAGGGAGTTGCTAACCAATCAGCTTGGCCAGTGGTTCTCAACAGTGCCATTAGTAGTAGTGGCCACTGCTGGGACTGCAAGCAGTCTAAATCCCAGTTGAAAGGCCAGACCCCTGAGCACAGGTTGGTGCTGGATCTCAGAGCAGGGATGGGAGGATTGGCTTTGGTTTGTTGAGGCAAAGAGCTGGGGACCGCGAGTGGCAAGGTCAGGTGGGGAGGGAGCATCTAGAATTGAGGGAAGGAGAGGGGATGTTGCCCGATTTGGAAGTAGATTCAGTGCAATACGTGATTTCCTCCTTCTTTCTGCCTAAGGATGAATAGGGTGATCTCCCATTTTCATGGTGAGCAGACCTTTGCTTAAACCTTAGAGAGCTTTCACAATATTCTTGGCCAATATTCATCCCTCATTAAGTGACAGCAACAACATCAATTGAACTCATCTCTTGATAGTTACATGTGACAATGATGCACTCAATATGTCTCATTTTCTCTGACATCTCAGCACAGACAAAACTTCAAAGTCATTCCGTACAAGTGAAGTGTGAGTGGGCTCTCTTTGGGAAAATGCAACAAACATTTATTCACGTCTTCTGCACACTTTAGCAAAAATTTACATCAATCCAGTCCATAAACCGTGGCAATTTGAGAGAAGGAGGAATTCCTGGCGTCTCTGATAGGATGTAAGGCTGTACTCAAGGAAGGCATTTGGATGCTGTTGCTGAGGGCTGCAGATGTCTCAGTATATTAGGAATGGAATGAGGACTTGAGATGAAGTGTTCACAGATGAGCTACTGACTGACAGTGCTGATGACTTGCAGACACTGGTGAATAGTGTTCCTCCCACTCTTACTTGTTCTTCCCTTCCTCTTCCACACTTGTTGTCGATGTGACGGAGGATTGGATCACTCAGTTTCGCAGCAAACACAGTTCAGACAGTGGAAACATTAATTCTGTCCACTGACCCACCTGACTTGGACCCCCTGGCTCCCATTGGAGGTTAGCTCCATTATTATGTGCAGATTCTTGATAGGAACCATGAGCCATGGCTGGACATTATACCCTTCAGGTGACCTGAAGGTCTGGTTGGAATATAGATGGCACTGAAGACTCGCATAGAATCCATGAATAATGACCGTTGCCAAGTTACTGAGCAAAGACCACTGCCTATGGGAGTGTAAAAAAATTGGACATTCAGTTTTTGAATCACTATCTGGAGCATCCCAGCAAGTGGAATCCCTTTTTATTAAGACGGGTAAAAGGATTACAAGAGGGAGAAAACAATGCAATGGAGATACAATGAGGGCCATTTTGCAAGCAGGGAGAATTTGCCATGCAGTTGAAGGCTAATGCTTTATTTTCCTAGTTTGCTCTATCCCAGTATTTGTCTTGACGCAGAAAGCTTCAGTGACCTCCCTGATCCCATAATGTAGAAAAAAACTGATAGCTGTTGCCAGTTCCCATTGGATAAGTGCCACAACAGCCTTGCTCGCCTCAGGTGTTACTGCGTTCACTTCAGCTGCAATCAGAGTAAAGTGTCGTAGCTCAGTGGCATTCTCCTTGGGGAGATGAAGACCTCGAGGAACTCGCTACTCAGTGAAGTTGCAGTGTGAGGAGTCCTCCCCGAAGATCCACTGCGAGTATGATGCCAGGGTTGGTGTAGACAACTATGGGTGCAAGACAGTACTGTAATGTCAGGGGGCCCATTGCTTGCAATGCAACATTCGGCTAAGGCCTCATCAACCTCTCCCAGTAATTTACCTGATGAAGGGCGTTGCCCGAAACGTCGACTCTCCTGCTCCTCGGATGCTGCCTGACTTTTCAGCACCACACTCTCGACTCTGATCTCCAGCATCTGCAGTCCTCACTTTCTCCCAGTAATTTACTGTTAATATTTGAAGAGCGGGAGAGTTCTTTCAGCTATGATTTGACTCTCAACTAGGACACTAAAAGCTGAATGATGTTCACTCATCACATTGTCATTTACAGGACCTTGCCACACACAAGTCGTTTGCCTGAAAATACTAGACTTCAAAAGTATTCCTTTGACTACAAGGTGCATCGTAATGACCTGAGGATGTTATGTTCATTCCTTCGATCGAACAAAAGGATTCTTGAAGACATCTCTTGGCAGAAGGAACTTCAGGATTCTGTGAAATGTGTCACAGAGTTTTAACAGAGTTGGTTCCTCAGGACTGATTTGCGATCACAGTTGGCACTCCTGCAATGGCACAGGAAGATGAGGTCGGATATTCACATTACTGTCTGGCATACATACTGTGCTTTCAGTGCTCACAAGTATCACAGTCCTACGTGTCTTCTCCTGCTGTCAACCACCGCTAAGCTTGAGAGCGAACATCGAGCAGCCCTTGAATACAGACCACCCACAGGTAGGTTTACTGAAAGAATGGGTCATTAAGCCATGGGCAACTGGCTCTTACCTACACGGAAAATTCATGCTCATCAGTTCATCAGTCAGAGAAAGCCTAATAGCAACTCCCTGTATCAAATTCTGATCAAAATAATCCCCCAGGTCTGAGATGCAAGGTAAGCAGGAGCAATGCCTCCAACCTTGTTCCTATGACTGCAGAAAAACAATCCTAGCGTGCATGGTGGTTCAGTGGTTCGCACTGATGCCTCACAGCACCAGGGTCCCAGGTTCGATTCCACCCTTGGGCGACTGTCTGTGTGGGGTTTGCACACTCTCCCCGTGTCTGCGTGGGTTTCCTCTGGGTGCTCGGGTTTCCTCCCACAGCCCGAAGATGTTCAGGTTAGGTTAATTGGTCATGCTAAATTGCCCATAGTGTTCATGTCAGGTGAATTAACAATGGAAAATGCAGAATTCCAAGGTTAGGGTGTGAGGGGGGTGAGTCTAGGTGGGATGCAGTTCAGAGGGTTGGTGTGGATTTGATGGGCTGAATGGCCTGCTTCCGCTCTGTAGGCATTCTATGATTGACTTCCTGCTGCTGGGCCAGAGGCATTGAATTGAATTGATAAAGTCCAAAAGTCAAATTTAATTTTCCTGGAGAGTCTTGACTCAGAATCTCAGAGATTTGACAAAAGGAGAGTTGCAGCATACAGGAAACGAGCCTAATAATGTGTTCAGAAAGAATTAAATTTTTTTAAAAATCACAACTTTATTGCATGTGGGTTTGCAAATGCGCAGTCAATCGGCATAGACAATCTCCCAGAATATCGACACTGATTTGCAATCCCTGTTTTAGGAAAGAAAGGGAGATAAACCTGCTAAATTCAGGGGAACAGTCTAAGGTCAGTGCTGGAAGGAAAACTAACCAGTGAGGGTTTTCAGAAGGGAACTGAATAAGTACTTGTGAAGAAAGCAATACTACATCGCTGTGGGGAAAAGGCAGAGGAGTCAGCGGGACAAATGAAATTGCTCTGCGTGAGGGCCAGACTGAACTGAATGGACTGAATGGCCGCATTCCAATGTCATTACCTTTGCATGATTCTATGGGTGGCTTGTTTGTTGGCACCATGTTGTTGCTCGGTTACAGATTGTGTATTCGGAAGTGTGAAATTCCCAAAGCATCCACGAGAGGGTGTGAGACCCCTCCAGCAGAAAATGTGCTCTTACACTCCTGTTATTTATTTCAGATACAGAAGAAATTGCAAATGAAAAGGCAATTTCAGTCTTTGTGTTGAATTTAAGGAAACACATCTTCATTAGTGCACGGAGAATCAGGGCCTGAGTGAGCAGGAACACGCTTTACATTCTTTCTTTTATTAAATTAAACCATATATGAGTACAATCTTTGAATCAGTTCATCACTTTCATGACAGCTAATGGCCCGGCTCATCTCAGTGTTTGTTCTCAAGTGTTCTCTATCTCGATGACTAATATGGTGAAGATAATTTGGCTGAATGAGCACTTTCCTCCTTCTCTTTCATCTGCAAGAACTATAAAGATGCAATATTTGTATTCGCCCCATGAAACACCAAAGGTGTAATTATTATTATTACCAGTGTTTGATTTTAATCATTTTCTACCTGCTTTTAACAGCGAGTTTTAAAAGGAAGCGTATTTTATTCAATGCCCCATGGCCATAATTACGTGGTGTGTAGAAAACAACATTAAAATAAGGATGACGATGAAAATAATCATCTGGTTATTGTTGTACAGAATATCAACTTCAACCAGAAGCATTTCCCTCATTCTCTTCTTTCTACACTCCAAAGCTGAATACATGCCCTTCTTTTCAATAGAATTGGAGGTTATTGGGATAATTAAAGGACTCAATGCTCACAGCTACAAAATACAACCAAGTGATGGTGCTGGGCTCAGTGTTTTAAAGGTGGTATAGTGGAAAGTGAAGAAGATTACCTATGATTACAAAGAGATCTCGATCAGTTGGGTTGGGGAGTGGCAGACTGAGTTTAATTTGGATAAATGCAAGGTATTGCATTTTAGTAACTCAAACAAGAGCAGGACTTTTGCAAATATCAGTAGTACCCCAGGTAGAAAAGAGAGACCAAAGGGTTCAGGTACATAATTTTTTTAAATTTGTGTCACAGGTAGGCAGGCTGGTTAAGAAGGCATTTAGCATACTTGCCTTTATTGCTCAGTTGTTTCAGTATAGGAGCTGGGATGTCATGTTTACATTACATTACATTATTACATTACATTACATTACAGCGTGGAAACAGGCCCTTCGGCCCAACAAGTCCACACCGACCCGCCGAAGTGCAACCCACCCATGCCCCTACATTTACCCCTTACCTAACACTATGGGCAATTTAGCATGGCCAATTCACCTGACCTGAACATCTTTGGACTATGGGAGGCAACCAGAGCAACCGGAGGAAACGACACGCAGACACGGGGAGAATATGCAAACTCCACACAGTCAGTCGCCTGAGGCAGGAATTGAACCCGGGTCTCAGGCGCTGTGAGGCAGCAGTGCTAACCACTGTGCCACCGTGCCGCCCATGTTGAAGTTGTGCAGGACCTTGGGGAGGCCTCTTTTGGAGGACTGTGAAATGGGATCTGATTGCTTTGCTGTAAGAAGGATATTATTAAGTTGGAGAGGGTACAGAAAAGACTTACCAGGATGCTGCCAGGGAATGGAGAGTTTCAGCTATAAAAACAGGCTGGATAGGCTGGGACTTTTTTCACTGGAGTGTAGGAGGTTGAGGGGTGACCTGATAGAGATCTATAAAATCATGTGGAGCATTGATAAGGGTGAATAGTAAGGGTCAGATCCCCATGGTGGGGGAGTTCAAAACCAGGGGGCATACTTTTAAGGTGAGAGACAAAAGGAAGTGATGGGTGCAGGTATAATTGCAACATTCAAAAGACATTTGGATAAGTACCTGAACAGGAAAGGTTTGGAGGGATGTGGGCCAAATGCAGGCAAATGGAATTAGTTTATTTTGGGAACATGGTTGGCATGGACTAGTTGGACCAAAGGGCCTGTTTCCAAGATGTGAGACTCTATGGTGCTGTGATTGAAGTCTGTAAAAAGGACTAAAGTAGACAAAAAAACTTGGGCAGGAATTTTCAGAGAGTAGGGTCTCCTGCTCCACTACCCACAATTTCAGAAGGCAGCACATCCCGACCAATATCTATGTCCCTCAGCCATTTAAAGTCCAAGGAGCCTTCGTTAGCTAAAGATGAGGCTTCCATCACCTCACTTGGGAGGTGGTCCTGACTCAGAGCTCCCGATCTGATTGCTGATAGATAGCTCAACAGTTCCAGGAATGTCAGGCTCAAGCGGTGACCACCGCTGGGACTATAGATAAACGCCAAAGAAGAGAAATTGATGGAAAGCAGACACCAGTTCAGCACATGGTGTTATAGGGTCTTGGTTGGTACAATACAGTGAGGGAGCAAGGAGGTAAGGGATAGGTTTGAAATATCTGAGGCTTAGGTTTTGTTGGGGATGGGAGGGTGAGGAGCTATGATCTTGTGATTATTGTGTAAGGGCTTCAGGACCCAGGCACATCCTTGTGACAATCTCATGGAGCTGCACATCACTGGGTATAAATAAAGCAGTCTGAGTGGAGTCAGAACACATGCACAGCACGCTTTGGAAGATGATGGCAACCAGACTGCCATAATCTAGACTGGAAGACATAGAGAAGCATGTGAACATGAAATCAAGAACATGGATTAGTCTCCACCTAATGTACAAGATCAGAGTCTGGGATGTCTATAAATACCATTTAAGACAATAAGAAATAGAAATAGGCCATTCAGCTATTAGACTCTGCTCCACTATTCAATAAGATCATTGCTAATCTGACATTCCTCATGTCCACCTTCCACATCTTTGGATTGTGCATACACAGAGAGAATGTACAAACTCCACACAGGCAGTTACCTGAGATGGGGATCAAACCCAGGTCCCTGGTGCTGTGAGGCATCAGTGCTAACCACTGAGCCACTGTGCCACCCCTATGGGATGATGGGAGGAAATCCAGGTGCTACATTTCACGAGATTCCCCATCTTCAAACCCACCGGCAGATGATGGTAATATTCTCTCCTGAATGCCTTTCAAATCTCATGCCATTCTGAAGCGCCTTGCAACTCTTTGTGCTGACGTCACTGACGTGACACAGGAAATGCAGCAGCCAAATTGGGCACAGCAAGATTCCATCAAGAAAGCAATGTTTTATGACCAGCGAATTTGTTGAATGGATAAATATTGCTCACATCTGTTTTTCCTTAGAATGGGAAACGTTTAATGTTTTAATGACATGTCAATGTTCGTTACTAAACCGTTATATAGGGCTGTTGTGACTCAACAATAGCACCCCCACCTCTGCACTATGAGGCCCGTGTTTAAGGCTCACCTGCTCCAGAGGTGTATGATACATTTCTGAATGGGTTGACTAGAAAATATTAAAGCATTATTTGATTAAGGACTGGGATATAAAGAGGGTTAGTTAGGACACAGTGTTGGAAATTGGGAGACAGAGATCAGAAAGACTACATCCTGTAAATAAATATATTGTCAATGAAAAGGTTTGTATCTTCCTTTGTGCTTCACCATCTGACTTGGATCCAGTTACAATTGTCTATCTTGGAAACCCTGGAGTGCCATGTTTTAATAACTCATCTGAAAAACAGCACTACCCCTACCTGCATCCAACTATCACCATCCCACCGACCCTTCCCTCAGCCTGACTCCCCTCCTTCTATTTACTTCGGGCTCCCATCCCCCTCTCCAGTCCTGACAAAGAGTTTCAGCCAGAAATGTTGACTTTCCTGCTCCTCGGATGCTGTCTGACCTGCTGGGCTTCTCCAGCTTCACATCTATCCACTCTAGTTTCCAAAATCTGCAGGCCTTACTGTCTCCGCTTCCAACGGTACAGCAATATCTTGGTATGGCACAGGAGCATCAGCCTGGTTTTCTGTTCAAGTCTCGGTGGTGGTACTTGAGCCACAATCTTACGACTAAGGTGAGTGTTATGATTTATTCCTGTGTGGGATGTGGGCATCAGGGGCAAGGACAGTATTTGTTGCTCACATCTAATTGATCTTGAGAAGCTGATGGTGAACCGTTTTCTTGAACCACTGCAATTCTGAGGTGTAGGTTATTCCACAGTGATGTTAGGGGGGAGTTCCAGGATTTTGACTCAATCATGCAGAAGCAATGGTGATACAGTTCCAAGTCAAGATGGTGAATGGCTTGGAGGGGAACTTGCAGGTGGTAGCTTTCCCATGCATCTGCTGTTCTTGTCCTTCTGGTTGTTAAGGGTCACAGTTTGAAAGGTTTGTTTGAAGAGTCCTGGGTGAGTTTCCATATTGCATACGGAATGCTATCAACAGAGACACAGTTAACACCAGAGAAGAGAAAGGTAATTCCAACAGCTTTCAAGGTTTAGTTAACCAGGGGACTTTGCAATCAGCATTTCCTAATGGGGAGTTTGTTTGGAAAAGACACCCATGATTTCTTCCATAAATCTACATCTTCTGGTGATCAATTTCAGAAAAGTGCAACTCCTTGACTGAAAATCTTTTAGATGTGTTCCTATTCTTTTTTGAAACAACTTGAAAAGTGTAAGCTGAGAAGAATGCCACAATGTGCATTACAGAAGTGTATCAAATAAGTCAATAACTTTGCCAAAAGAGGAAGACACAGTTAGACCTCCTTTTGAGTTGCACCATTTTAAATCATTTTGATTTAATGTTGCATTTTAATGGCACATGTAATTGGATTTGGTGTTGCCATGTCTTTCAGATGACACAGTAACTTGAAGCCAGCTTTGCCCTCTTAAATGGTTATGAATAATGCCATGACACTATTTCAAAGAGTAAGGGAACTTTCTAGCATGGCTAATACATATCTCTCAATGAACAGATTATCTGGTCATTATCATATTGCATTTAATGAGAGCTTACTGTGTACAAATTGGGTGCTGAGTTTACGACATAACAACAATGATTATAGTTCAAGTGACTTAACTGGTTGTAACAGCGCTTCCAGATGTCCTGAGGTTGTACAAATTCAAGTCTGTCTTTCTGTACCTTTCAACTGAAATGAAGTTGCCAAGGATCCAGAAAGATGCAAGGATGTGTAAGGATGGTGCATTGAGAGTTTGGAGGAAATAGCAGAGCAAAGCTGGTTGTAGCTGTGAAATAATAAAGGGTCAATAAAGGTTACGAAGGATAGAGTTGTGAAAGGTGAAAGAACTCCCATCAATCCTTTTCCTTTATCCTCTTCATATCTGTGAGATGGCTGTATGAACTCCAATAACATCAGAAGTATTCAATGAATTTGGACTTTCTATAGAGAACCACTGAGGGCAGTCACTAGAATGGGTAGTCACTATAAAGCCCTCATTCCTTATACTTTAATGTACTCGGTTTTAATGTATACTAAACTCCATGAGAAAAGGCAAGGTATTGCTAAGGTCCATAGTAGTTTAGCCTGAAAGCTTGGTTTCTTCAATGAACGCTCCATCATCTATCAGCACTGGCTGTCCTTGTGAGCTTTCAGAGTACACACTTATGGGATGACCTTCCCACTTCTATTAATTCTACAGCATAAACAGCATGCACAGTGAGCAAGTCTCGCAATTGTAAATGTTGGGTTAATGCACAAGGTGAATTATAGCTTCTTGCTATACAGCTGACATAAAATGAATTATGCAGGCAGGTAAAATTTCAACAATATGCACAAAAGTAGCCTCTAATACTGTAGTTCTGCCACTGTGGTGCACCTGCACCTAATTGTTGAAGGAAAGAACCCATCTGTTTCATAAAAAACATCCTATAATCGAGTTATAATGGAAGCAATTTGAATCAACCAAAACCTGATTCAAGAGTCTGTTCCTTAGGCAACACTGTAATGTACCATTTTCAGTGATTTAATAGATTTTCTTCTTTCATAAATTGGTTGCATAACAAATTCCCATAACATTTTTTTCGAGGGGAGGGTGAGGAGGTGGGAGTTAGGATGGTGACCAAGGGGCAGTCTTGTCTTAAGATATAGGTTGATAAATTGCCTGATTGGAATTAAGCTTTAACCCTTTGATTTGGACTTGACTGACACATTTTTTGTCATCTTTTCCTGGAGTTAGAACTGAAATTCCTGAGGAATGTTTGCCCTTTTCAACATCACCAGAGAGCCTCACCTATTAACGAATTCCACCAAGGATAATAGAATGTCAGGTACTCAGTAGTACATTACAAAAGTAGTGCGTAGTGTGTTTGGGAATGAGTAAATGGTTGATTTTGCATTTTAACAGCTTTGCAGGGACAATATGTGTTTTATACCTGAAACACATCTGTATGTAAAATTTAATAGTACTTTCACACTGATTGCAATCTATATCAATGGAGTACGAATATTTTTGAGTTGGAACACTAGCTGAAAGTCAAGATGGAAGCAATATAAAACCACATAAGTGCCAGAAAATAACATTCTCCAATAAAAAGGAAGATTAACCTCCTTCCCTTGATATTTTATGGAATTTCTATCACTGAATTCCTCACTATCAACATCCGAGCAGTCACTATTGACCAGAAACTGTACTGGACCAGCTATATAAACACTGTGACTACAAGGGCAGGTCAAGGACTAAGAATTATGTGCCGAGTAATTCACCTCCTGACTCCCCAAAAGTCTGTCCAACATCTATAGGTCACAAATCACGAAAGAGGTGGAATATTTTATACTTGCCTGGATTACTGCAGCTTCAACACCCAACCGAATCCAAGCCAAAGTAGTCCATCTGACAGTCACTCCATCACTTTAAAAATTCACTATCTCTATCATGGGGATATAACGTGTGCTAACTGCAAGATGCACTACAGCAGCTTGTCAAGGCTCCTCAACAGCAACTTTGAATCCTGAAACCTGTAGCCTGCAAGGACAAGAGGCCAAATGCATGGGAGTGCCACCAGCTAAAGGTGCCCTCTCAAGTCATACACCATCCTGACTTTGAATTATCTCACCATTTCTTCACTGCCGATACACCTACATTGCATAAGCTGTCCCCATTTAAGACTGTAGGAGTTGGGACTTCATGTCGCAACTATACAAGACATTGGTGAGGCCACTTTTAGAATACTGCCTACAATTCTAGTCGCCTTATAGGCAGGACGTTGTTAAACTAGAAAAAGTGCAAAAGACATTTACAAGGATGTTGCTGAGACTGGAGGGTTTGTGTTATCAAGAGAGGCTGCATAGACTGTGGCTTTATTCCCTGGAGCTTTGGAGGCTGAGAGGTGACCTTACAGAGGTTTACAAAATCATGAGGGGCATGGATAGCCAAGGTCTTTTTCCAACAGTAGGAAAGTGCAAAACTAAAGGGCATCAATTTAAGATGAGAGGTAGAAGATTTAAAAGGGATCTGAGGGTGGTGCATGTATGGGACAAGCTGTCAGAGGAAGTGGTATAGGCAGGTACAATTACAACATTTAAAAGACATTTGGACAGTTACATGAATAGGAAAGGTTTAGAGAGATGTGGACCAAATGCAGGCAAATGGGACTAGTTTCGTTTGGGAAATCTGGTCAACATGGACGACGTGGAACGATGGGTCTGTTTCCATGCTATCTGACTCTACCAGCTTCTCAAGGACAAGTAGAGATGGAAGCAAAAAGACGAAAGAATTATGGGTGTTGGATATCAGAAATATCAAGTTCATTACTTTTAGGGTCTGAGCACCTTCTCCCATGTCTTTACCCAGTCCCCACACACTAAGCCTTATCATCACATGGATTGCTAACATAAACAAACCATTCTCAGCCAATAATGTTTCCCATTAGCAGCTATTTCTTTGTCTACCCAACTGTTTCTCTCTCTGTCTGGGCTCTAACTCCACCTATCGTTACTCATTCCCCCTCACCCCACCTCTTTAGCATATTTCCCAACCTTTTCCCCACTACAATCATTTCTGAAAAAGTGTCAATGAACCTGAAACTCTGCTTTCTCTCCACAGGTGCTCCAGACCTGCTGAGTTTGCCCAGAAATGTCTGATTTTGTTTAAAAATGGAACTAAATATGATCTTTGCCAGGGATGCCCACACCCCATGAACAAAGAAAAATGTGTCAGAAGAATAAGACAGAAACACATGTTAGGCAAAAGTCCAAAGTTTACGATAATACTTGTGGATTGGAGGAGGAATGGAAGAATTTAATCAAATTCTTTCATTGAGGGGACCTTTTTATTTTATCATTTAACATTTTGCAGGTCATTGAATCCAATATCTCTAATTTTCTTCCTGAGTGGAATGTTAGTTATTTCTGAAAAATGCTGGATATCACAGCAGGTCAGACAGCATCCATGGAGAGAGAGCAAGCTAATGTTGAGTCGCGAAAACCCTCCACCAGTTATTTCTTCCTTGTTACTCTGATTATTTTTCTGTCCCTCTTCACTGTGCTACTTACCTTCTCAGTTCCTATTTAAAGCTGTCCATAATCATTCACGTCTTTTCTGTTCACCTGATCCGTGTATGTTAAGCATTTTCTGAATTTATGTCACGACCTTGTGCATTTCCTGAGAATCGTCCCCTTCTTTTTATAAGTAACACTGAGGCCTGTAAAAATTTACAGAACACTGGGTCTTAATCATGTGAGTTATTGAGCCAGCTTTGTTTAAGGTGTACTGGAAATCAGGGCAGTGAGGTTGTAGACAGGAGGAATGAAGTGGAGTGAGAGTATGAGGGATCTTAGAGAGGAATATGAGGGACATTGACTGTAATGACAGCAAGTTTATCAAAACAGATGGAAGGCAGACATGTTCACACCATATGGTTCATTAAGACCATTAATAGCTTGAGTTATATTGAAGGCCATCAAGAGAAAGGGAATAAATGATCATTGATTTGAATGTTTTTGTTTACTTCATAAGTAGGGGGTTCTCAGAATTAAAATAAAATGAGAATATGTTCTGCTCCATGATGTTCCATCCGTATCCATACTTTTGTATGTCACAAACATGTCATAGAGTCATACAGCAGAGAAACAGGCCTTCCAGCCTCCCCCTCTCTATGCCAACCAACAAATACTAAACCACACTAATCCCATTTAACTGCACATGATCCATCAAGATGCCCCAGGTTACATGCCATCCTTACTTGGAATTATCTCACAAGTTCATCACTGGCATTTTAAATGCTCATCTAGATGCTTCACCCTCTCAGACAGGGCGTTTCATATTTTGACCATTCTCTGAGTGAAAAATATTTTCTCAGATCTTCAGCTTTGCATCAGATAATGTTATTTTTCATTGAGACCCAAGGCCTCCAATCTTTCCAAAGTGCAGCTGGTCTGTGCCTATCCTGGCACAGATATAGCAAGAAATTGTGTCGGGCAAGGCTCGGAGCATTCAGATTGAGATGACCATGTCCAGTTCGAACCATGGAGGAGCTATTTCGTTTTGCATACTAGCATAAGGTGGGTGACAGTGGAACTATTTTACATTGTTGTACCAAATGAACATGACCCTCACAATGCTTATTTCGAATGAAAATGGAGGCAGGATACAGCTAGGGAAATTCAGGATGGCTATCTCTGTCAGCTAAAGCCAAACTTTCTTCATGTTGATTTTGATATCCAAAGTGGAAGATGCAGTGGCGCTCCATAAGCACCCTTAACTTCTACCACCATGACCATCCAACACTACCAGGGCCTCAAGCATGAGTTACTGAGATCACAGAGAAAATGAATTCCCCTTTCAATATTATGTAGGGTCAGCCTACTTGGATATAGATGTGTCTGGCAACTGGCCAGCAGTATTCCTGAAGGAGATGCACAGCTCCTTTCAACAGTGCGGTACACACCCCCTCAAACTCCATCCCCTTAGCAGGTTGTTAATAGCAACCTGTTCAGTATTTCCATGAACATTTCACTGAATGCGCATTCAAATGGTTGCTACATTTTTTTTGTCTCTATGGAATTGTCACTTCATTATATAGAAGGTATAATGCAACCACTCATGCTAACTCTTATCGACTATTAGCCCCGTGTAGTTAATTGCCATGAAGGACAAGTGCAGCAACATCATGACTCTACCATTATCTCTAAACTCCCCTCAGGTCTCACAGCATCCTGACCTACACATAATCATTCTCATTGAGTCAGAACCTGGCAGCTCCTGAGCTAATATCAGTGGGGGGATCCACTATCTCTATATGGTGTGCAGTGACTCAGGAAGAATTCCTTTTTAAGCAACTGGAAGTACTGAGTAAATGCAGCCTTGTCAGTAGTGTTCCTTTTCAAGAATCGCGAATGAAGAAACTCCTGAGTGAAGCACTCTCTGACATACCATATAGGGTGGGAAAGTAGAATTGAGGCAAAAGAGCAGACATGATCTAACTGGATGGCAGAGAAGGCTTGAGGGGCTAAACGTCTATGTTCCACCATTCAGTTTCATCTGCTACACCAACCTCTTTTGAATGGGGTTGCTGGTAATACCCACACTCAGGGAAGTATTCACCATGAGAGGGGTCCAGACATTGATATCATGGCTGCATGATACTGGGGTGAGATTCCTGCTGCGCTCACTTCACTGAGGCTCATTGCAGCCAGCAAAGATATCCACTGGCTCCACGGTCAAAGTAGACTGAAGGAATGGAGTCTGTAAGTCAGAAAGGACCAGGTGTGTGAAGTCCTTTGAAGCTTAACCATCAGATTTTCTATAGAGCTTAGGAAAGCAATGCTTCTTTGTTCAACCCACACACTATGACGTTTCAAATCAATTCAACTCAAAATAGACTTAAAATACAAACTGACATTTCTATACAACCTACTCCCATTCACAATGCTTTGTCTCTGAATTCGATCAGTCCCTTTATTTTTTTCTATTTCCATTACTCAGTTTCTCTGCCTCTACCTCTTTCTTTCGAGCTCCATCATTAAATACTTTGGTATGTCTACCTTAATTTCCAACTCTTTAATTTAATTTCTGTCTTTCTCTGGTGCTATTCCAATATTTTTTTAAAACATGTTCTTCAGATTTTGGAAGGATGAACAAGACCGATGTTTGTTGGCCATCCACGTACAAGCAGGTGAGGAAGTTTCCTACTTTTTAACCACTTTGTTTGATCTCAACAAGACTGTTTATTTCTCTGTAGCAATGCAGCTAAACCATTCAACTCGGTACTGCCCTCTTGACCTGTCCTACCTGTCCATCTTCCTTCCCATCTATCCTCTCCACCCTCCACTCCGACCTATCACCATCACTCTCCACCTTCTTCCACCTATCTCATTCCTAGCTACCTTCTCCCAACCTAACCCCCCATCCCATTTATGTCTCAGCCGTCCTGCTCCCACTCCCTCACATTTCTGGTGAAGAGCTTATGCTCGAAACGTCGATTCTTCTGCTCCTCCAAAGCTGCCTGAATGGCTGCGCTTTTCCAGTGCCATACTTTTTGACTCTGATTTCCAACATAAGCAGTCCTCACTTTCTCCCAATGCAGCTACACCCTACTTCAATCAGAACGGAATATCAGTCAAAATTGAAGAGCCAATTTTTAGATTTTCTTGAGGGAACTTTTTGAACCATGGGATAAAGTAATAAAGTGTGACGTCAAACACACCCAAATGCTCACGTAAAATTTGAAAGGGGGACCAATACTTAGTCCAGGCATTAAGAATAGATGCCACACAATTTTAAAATCCTTGGAGTTTTGAATTTAATTGAAGACAATCCTTGTGAAAGTTGTAGATACTGATCAGTTTTGAGTGAATGGCAGACAAACAAGAGGCTGGAAGAACACAGCAAGCCAGGCAGCATCAGGAGATGGAGAAGGCAACATTTTGGGTGTAACCCTTCTTCAAGAGGACTCTACTAGTCCGTGCTGACTAGATATCCTACATTGACCTCATCTTTTTGTCTGCATTTGGCTCATGTCCTTTTAAACTCTTCATATTCATATACTCATCCTATGCCCTTTAAATGTTATAATTGTATCCACCTCTACCACTTTCTCTGGCAGCTCATTCTATTTATACACCACCCTCTAAGTGGAAAACGTTGCTTCATTTAATTTTTTCCACTTTCACTTTAATCATCTGATTGTGGTCTCTCATACCCCAGGGAAAAGACACTGTCTTTTTATCCTATCCATGCCCCTCATGATTTTATAATCTTCTACAAGGTCACCCCTCATCCTCCAACACTCCAGGGAAAAAAGCCCCAGCCTATCCAAACTCTCCCTGTAGCTCAAACCCTCCAGTCCCGGCAACATGCTTGGGTGCATTTTTCTGCACCCTCTCAAGTTTATCAGCATCCTTCCTATAGAATGGTGACCAGAATTATACACAATATTCTAACAGTGGCCTCACCAATGTTTTGTATAGCTGCAAGATGACACCTCAACTCCCATAGTCAGTGTTCTGACCAATGAAGGCAAGCATGCCAAGTGCCTTCTTCACCACCTTTCTCATACAGGTATAAATAAAACAGGTGATGCAAGTTTCTTGATACCCAGTTTGGTTGGCTGGTTTAAACATATTTTGATAAAACAGTAATTTCAGTTCATATTTGTTATGGTTTCCTGAACGTGCCTCAAACTGTGCACAAACAATCACTGCAGACATTGTAGGTCAATGTTTTGATCTTCCTGAAAATCTTAAAACCATCCAGAAAGATTTCAGACATTAAAATCAGGTGACAGAAGTTGAAAAATGATACTCCATACTTTAAGATTATTGTGATAATCCTCAGTTTCCCTTGAGATGCTAAGGGTTTGAGGAGAAAGTACGATTACAAGTATTAAGTCAAGATTTGACTTAGCAACAGTAAGGGAACAACAGTACAATATGTCAGAACTTGGTGGCAGTCCTTGCTTGTGGTGGTATTCCTATTCTTCTGCTGCCCTTGTCTCTTAAGAAGCTGCACATCATGGACTTGGGTGGTAATGCTGAAGAAATGTTGGTGAGTTGCTGCAATGAATCCTGGAGATGGGACACCAGCTGTATCCACAATGCAAGATGGAGAGAACGTTTAAGATGGTAGATGGCATGCCAATTCAAGTGACTTTGGATAGTGTCAAACTTTATAACCCAAAAGGAACCCTCTCCTTCTATTTACAAAGATGTTTGCTAATTTGAAAAGCTTTCCCAGATCCTTTTTGCGAATTTTGCAGTGAATCAAGAGGAATTGGCAACTTACTTTGAAGGGGTCTGGGGAGGTGAAGCAGGGGGCATGGGGTTTGATGACTCACTGTGAAGATATTCCAGTATTTATAGTTCCAGTCACTAACACATGGTTGAAGATACTTCTCCATCAGTGCCAATCTTTGGAAATTCAGTTAGTGCTGCCCAGTCCCCATACACATAACATCCCACTTTAGTGTAACTATAACAGAAATCAGAACATTCTTAGCAGCCTCCCCAGGGTGGGATTATCCCTGTTGGATGAAAACACTTGCCATTGGACATGTAATTTATTCTTATTAACATATCAGCAGTAAGAACCTGCCAAAAAAACAATTGGCTTGTGAAGTGACTTAACAGGGAGTGGTGCTCCACAAATCTCTACCATTTCAACCAAAAGGCTTTCATTCTATGCCTCCATGGAGCCAACCCTAAAGCTCCATGATTTGAATGGTTTCCCTAACAACAGTGTCAGCCACCTTTATAATATAGGGCAATGAGTGGGCATCAACTCTTCATCCCCTGGTGTCCACATACTGGCTGACACTTCAGTTTCATTCAGGGTGAACCACTACCCCTACCTCGAATGACCTCTCACGCCTTTGCGGTTAAATCAACAGTCCGGAGTTTGGTAAAAGCTCCCAGAAAGGCCCGAACGCAACCCGAGCTGACCAAATAATGGACATCTGATCTTAAATGTAGCACATAGGCAGCTGAAAAGACACCGCCATGTTTTTGCTGAATTTGCTAAATTATCAGCCTAATCATTTGAACAAAACACTTCTTTTTGCCTTTGCAAAGTTTGGGGTCATCTCCATTCCAAATATCCTTGTGTCCCCACCTTGAATATAGGAATAGTACTGAATCGCAGCTCTGGGGGGGGGCAATCAGTTCCAGTCTTGAGGTATATCGTTGTTAAAAACCATAATTGAAAATGAAACAGACCACAAATGACTGTCCATATTTCTAAATCTGGTCTTTTGTATACCCCTCAATCCATTGCCAGCCAACTGTAGCTTTAACTGTCCAGCTCTGGAATTCTCTCTAGTAAGCTCCTCATCTTGCCGTATCCTGACACCCTGGAATTCCTTTTCCAAATCTGTCCAACTAGCCTCTGTTACGATCTTAAAACCCACTTCTTTCATTCAGTTGTTTCCTCCCATGTCCTGGCATCTTCACGCGTGACCCAACATAAAGTTTTGTTGGAATTCCTGGGCAATGCCTTGGGCACATGCAACCATTTCAAAAGCGCCATTTAAAAGTACACTGTTGTTATCACGAAGCAAAATGCAACAGTGTGCAGTATAGTGCAACATCTAGAGTATATCTGACTGAAGGATAGGACTGCAGGAATGCGTAGAACTGGAAAAGATTATTTGGGTCTATTTGACCATCCTGACCCACACCAGTAATTATGACACTTCATATTATTCTCAATCAAATTGGTATCTGCACTTGACCTTCACTATTTGGTCCAAGTAAACATTTCTTGACTCATGGCTTTGAATGAACTTGTGAATCTTTTGGCTCTATTGTATGAAATAAAGAATTCAATAGCTTAATCTCAGGTCTTGATTGCCTCTAGGAAATCAAATTCTTTATACTGTTAACAAATCCTTACAGCTGTAACCTCTGCTCTGGATGTCTGTTATAAAGGAATGGAATGTGCTTTGGAAAAGAGAGCACATACATCTTGTTGCGTCACTCAAAGGGTCCAATGCAGAAGTGTCTGGGGTAAAGATGAACTGAGATGAAAAATTGATATTGCCATAGTCCACATGGTGGCTAGGTGGGACGAAGGGTTTGTCTTATGAGGAGAGATTCAGTAGATTGGGCCTATACCCGTTGGGATTTAACAGCTTCAAAATGCTCCAAATGAAAACTGTAAGGAGTTTGGCAGAATAGATACAGAACAGATGTTTCCCCTTGTAGAAATAGATAGAAATGGTGTGCAGGGAAAGTGGGGAAAAGGCAGAAGATCGGAGCTGGGTAATAGAACTGGTACAGGCATGATGGGCTGAATGGCCTCTTTCTCCATAGTGACAATTCCCTGATTCTGCAATGGTGGGAGAATCTAGAACTAGACGTCACAGTTTCAAATATCGAATCTCCTATCTCTGGTGGCAATGAAGAGGAATTTCTTCTCTGAGGCTCCTGAGTATTTGGAATTCATTTTCCCATTAGAAAGTGGGGAAGGAGGGGTATTGTTAAATTCATTCAAGACTCAATTGGATTTTTGATCGATAAGGGCATCAAGGCGAAGGTTGGTAAGCAATGTGGATTAAGGTTATAATTAGATCAGTTATGACTGAATGACTGACCAGACTCAAATGGCCTACTCCTGATCCTATTTCTTGGTTTTTTTTAATATTTTTAAACAACATTGAACTTGAGGTACATGCACCATAAGGTTCGATCCAACAGTCAACCAGTTTCGGGGAGTGAGGAAGGGGCACTGCCGCATGTAGAAACCTCCTAGCATCTGTCCAACCAGAACTGGTAACCTTAGCTGCGATGCATCCTATGACTGAACAGTTTGTCTGAACAGAGCTCCCTACCTGAGCTTGAGTGTATCAATTAGACATTGTTCCCTTATTATTTGAAGTTAGCCCAACTTAAATGAATACTTCAAACGTCTTTGTCACACAGATGAGTTAAGTGTCCTTCTGACATTGCCAGTGAGCAGAATTTCTCGACGTGGGTGCTTATGAATCATTCTACATTTAACACAGAATCAGTGGGAAGTCGGAACATATGCTTAAAAACTTGTAACTTTACAAGCCGATGTTTCTCAGTTGACCCACTTATAAATCCCAGGTCAATTCCATTAATTCAGGCTATTTCAGTTATCGGTCTGCATACATGGGCAGATTCAGTGCTGCGAAAACCAGAAACTACAATGCAGCAGGGAAAGAAATAAATGGCATAATTTTATTAAGGGAAAACAGCCAGCAACAAGCAATGGCATAAATTACATTCTAAATACAGATGTAACCATGAGTCACCACCTCCACCCCTATTTTCGTGTTTGTGTGTGTGTGTGGTGTTGGGGTGGGGGTGGGGAGGGTGGTGACAGACACCTTTCCAAGTTCTTAAGGTGGAGTGGAGAGAGGTAAGGAGGGTGGATATAGTTTTGAATCTTCAGATAGAAGGGGAAACAGGCTGAAGAATATTCCATGTGTAAGATCTTTTAATTGCTTTTGCTGAGAGGCATTCATCCAATCCCATTGTCCGGTTAAGCAGAATCAAGGGGGCAAGAAGAAGATGGGGAAAAAAATTCTACAAAACTAGCTGTAGTTGCATTGTCAGCGGATTGCAAAACGACTGGGTATTTTAGAACGTCTCGCTTCATCATTCAATCCGAGCTGACACCATCTTCTTTCCACTCAGACCCTTTTACTCTCTCTGTGTGATTAAGCAGTATAGTTTCCGTATCTCATACTGCGAGGAACACATGGCTTCGAAGGTTTAAATCAAGAATGACTTCAAACCGATGCACAAATTTTTCCAATTTTTAAGTCGGCTTCCTGTCACCTTTAATTCAGCTTAAGTGCTTCGCTCTGAACTGTAACAATTGCCCCAAAGGCTCTAATACACTTGACGTAAGTACAGACGGACTTAGTAAATATGAAACTAATCCTAATTCCACTGATAGCACATTATGTCCCCGAGGGTGCATTCTTTTGAGAATATTCTAAGCTTCTTAGCCCTATCACTTCTATTTAAGGAAATGCATTTTAATACCATAAAGCAAATCGCCTTCTAAATTTTTCCTCAGCATCTGTGGTTTTAAGCTTTGTGTCCAAGTTGTAGAAGGAAATAATAGTAATTATAATGGGGGTTGTTGACACTTTTTGACAGGGTAACCCTTATAGCTCTGAGAGCTTTCTTTTTTAAACACGCTCACTTCAGCAACATCTTGTGTGTTATGGTGTTACATTATAATGTTAAATAGACCAGCGCCTTTGTTACTGAAGCTTTCCAATCTCAGACTCCAAACTCAATTACAGCAAAATTGGAGGGGAACATTTCTGCATGACTTTGATTCCGACTTAATCTTTCAAAAAGTAAAGTGTAGAAGCCCCTAGGTGCAGGGTAAGGTCAGAGTGAAGGACATCAAAAAAGGGAGAGAGAGAGAATAAAAAAGACTTATCAGTCAAGAATTCAAAAATCTGTAAACTGAAGGAGCAACAAAAGACAGATGAGATTGAAGATTGCCCATCCACATCGGGCTTCTCAATATTTCCAACAAAGAGCAAACTGCCTTCTTCAAGCGAAGCATCCAGAGCTGATTTCTTATCAAGTTAAAAATCACACAACACCAGGTTATAGTCCAACAGGTTTAATTGGAAGCACTAGCTTTCGGAGCGATGCTCCTTCTCCACATCATGATTTCTTATCGGCCACCCATGCTCATTTGAGCCAGTTGGGTTATATCTTGGACAGAGGGGAAGAGATTCCGCCCAATCAGAACCAGACATTCTCAGAGGACCTTTGCCTTCTTTTCTTGATGGTGGTAGCTGAAGTGATGAAGATCCACGTTTGCGCTGGATAACAATTGGTCATGAAGTTCATTCAAGTAAATCTCCAAAGCACGGGGATATTGTTTGAACAAGGTGCTGCATTTAGTAATAAACATTGACAATGTAAAAAATCGATATGTGCTTCAGTATGTTGCCTCGTTATCTCCTCTCCCCATTAAGTGACTGAGTCATAATGATTGTTCCCAGCTTCACCTCTGGGATGTCAAGAAGCACAACTTCCAATAACGCACTCCTCAGGGTCACCACTCAGGAGATTAAAATATCTTCTTTCCCATTCAGATAACATAACATACCTAAAACATAGAATTCTTACAAAGTGGAAGCAGGCCATTGGCTCATTGAGTCTGCACCAACTCTCTGAAGAACATCCCATCCGGACCCACCCCCTATCCGATTCCTGTAGACCATCATTGCCCATGGCTAATCCACCTAGCCTGCACACTCCTGAACACTATGGGCAATTTAGCATGGCTGTGCGAACCACTGAGCTGCCCAGTACTTCCCTCTTAGAAGGCTGGGCTAATTGTAGCTTTCAAGATTGAGGTAGATAGATAAATTTTTATTTTGCAAGTAATACTGAGCAACATCAAGTACAGTAAATGGAAATGAGGTGCCATTTAGCATTGACATCATTGAAGAGCAGAACACCTTCAAGAGACCTACTCATCTTCCCATGGGCAGAGATTTGTGCCTCATCACATGTAAGTTTAGTAGCAAGGGGACATTTAATTGGATAATGGAAAATGGAAACCCCAATTAACCCATGGATAGCTTTTCCACTTTACAGCTATGTGAGGTCCTTCAGTGGACATCTAATGTCACCTTAAAGGCCTCATCCTGTCATCCAGAGGAAGGCAGTTTTCTTCAATACAGGAAGCATGGAATATGAACCTTGGCTATAGATTCCAGAGTGGGATTCCTTGTTCAATGGTCCCCAATGTCTGACTGGGGATGCCAACATCAAGGAAGGGAGCAAACCTTCTGCCTTCTTGGTGCAAGGCACTACAGAAGGCAAAAGAGCTACCAAACTCTAATTGCCTAGTAGCTCTCGAAGATGGTATTATCTTGATTGTCACGGCTGGGCATCTTGTGATATCTGCCACGTCTACCAGCATGTCTATCAGCAGCATGTCTATCAGAGTAATGGTTTCCTTTGCCACCAATCCTCTTTTTTGTCCACTTTGTCTTGGGCCTATCTAATGATCACTGTTAGGGGACACATCATCACAAAGAAGAGGCACTGTTCTTCATTAAATAGATGGCTTATTGCATGACTGCAATAAGTACACCTACTTAACTAGACAGGCATAATTATGCGCACTCTCAGGGGATGCGCAGGTTACATCTTTTCCCAACGTACTTTGTGTCGAATTCACTGTTTCCTCCCACAGGCTGGGTGAACCATCAGAATGTGTGGAGTAAATGCAAGTTCAACATTAACTCTTTCAGAACCATTACATCATTCAACAGCTATCTGCCATGAGGATCCTTGTTCTTGCGGCTGGCCTATCAGAATGGCACAAGATGTAGTGAGCCCTTCCAGGCAAGAGGCAATATACAGTTCATGGTGGCTCTCCAGCTTCTGTAGTCCATTCTACAATTGCAGTCAAGATTAGTGTGGTGCTGGAAAAGCACAGCAAGTCAGGCAGCATCCGAGGAGCAGGGAAATCTCTGAAACGTCGATTTTCCTGCTCCTCGGATGCTGCCTGACCTGCTGTGCTTTTCCAGCACCAAACTCTTGACTCTAATCTCCAGCATCTGCAATCTTCACTTTCGCCATTCTACAATTGCATTCAGGTCCTCTCTACATGGCAGGCAGCAGTGACCCATTTAGCAACCTTCTACCCAGTGGTTCGGACGGGTTTTCTCTCAGAACACTCAATGGCAATTGGGGCAGTCATCCTT
Organism: Chiloscyllium plagiosum; assembly: GCF_004010195.1. Taxonomy (NCBI): domain Eukaryota; kingdom Metazoa; phylum Chordata; class Chondrichthyes; order Orectolobiformes; family Hemiscylliidae; genus Chiloscyllium; species Chiloscyllium plagiosum. The sequence goes on along the minus strand of NC_057722.1, from coordinate 7,753,220 downwards.
TGTCTCACTGCAGGTACCAAGACCACAAGAACACCAATTATAAATGCGACCGTGTAAGGTCGAATAGCCTCCAATACACAGAGGCAGCATGCTGTTTCCAGCACTTTCCCTTCTGTTCTTTTCGGAGAACCATCTTTTGGAAGTGGCTCCATTCACGAGCTGTAGTAGTGTGCTCAAAATGCCTGGTCATCGTGAGAGGTCCCACAGACAGTCTACTGGAACTTTCCGACAAAAGGACATTGGTATCGAGCTGTGTCAAGTCCCTGATTCCTGCATTGACTGAAACAATGGGGCAATTCATTCTGCGTTCCTAACAGTGAGAGATATTAACTCCAGATATACATAGTAGAAGCCTAGAACTGGGTATCAGCACTTTGTGCAGACAAAGACAAACAAGACTGTAAAGGGATCAAAGCTGTCAGGTTAAGGGAACCTTTATTCCATTTCTCATTGTCTAGTTGCATTTCTCTGTTTATATGTGGATTGAAATCCTCAATCAGGAAAAATTTGACACATCTCTCTGTGTTCCGAGCAACAGTAGCTGTAAGGGTGCACTGTTTAGTGCATGTGTTACCAGTGATGTAATCCAGCTCTGAAGAAGACTGACTCAGAACTTTAACTCTGCTTCTCTCTCTGCAGGTACTGAAGGATGAGCTGAGTATTGCTACACTTCCAGTTTTCACTTTGTATTACAACATCCGCAGTCACTTCGCATTTCGTAGAATCCCCACAGTCTGGAAGCAAGCTATTCAGCCCATTGAGTCCACCCAGACCCATTCTCCTACCCTTTCCCTGTAAACCTTTGTTTCCCATGGTTAATCCACCTCGCCTATACATCCCTGTACACTATGGAGCAATTTAGCATGAGGACAGTCCACCAAACCTGCACATCTTTGGACTGTGGGAAGAAATTGGACTACCTGGAGAAAACTCATGCAGATATGGAGAGAATGCACAAAGTCCACACAGACAGTCGCCTGAGGGTGGAATCGAACTAGGGTCTCTGGCGCTATAAGGCAGCAGTGCAAACCACTGAACCATTTACTTCAATAATCCAGAATCTGGTGCTCATCCAGCGAGAGAGAGAGAGTTTTCTTTTATGTTTGTTCACAGGATGTGGATGTCACTGGCTAGCTCATCATTTGTAGACCATCCCTAACTATCCAAAGGGCAGTTAGCAGTCATCCACATTGCTGTGGGCCTGGAGTCACATGTCGACCAGACCAGGTAAAAATGCCCAATTTCCCTTCTTTAAAATGATAATCGATTGTGATTACACAGTCGCCAATGAGCCACCTCGTTATTCTAGATGTGTACTGAATTCAGAGCTTGATGTCTACCACAATGGGATTCAACCCCATATTTCCAAAAAATATTAACGTGTGGCTTCGCATTCCTCCTCCAGTGGTATCATCACTGCACCACTCTCTCCTCAGTGTGAGAATGTGAGCCAAGAAATCTAAATTTCAGTGGAGAATAAAATGCTTTCCAATTTATTGTCAAACCTGGCCACTTTATTAACATGCTTCAGAGAGAAGGAAAGCCGCTGTCCCGGTGTGTGCAGACCTGGTCACACATGGATGTGAAAGAATCTCTGAAGGGATTTTAGAAACCACGCAGTTACATGATACTAAGAAGAACACCCTCCCATCAATAGTCTCCCCACAGCAAGGGACAGATAATAAATGCCAGCCTTGCCCAGTGACACCCATAGCCTGAGAGTGATTTTGTTTATAAAAAAGATTCAGATTTGAACAGACGACAAGTGGATGTAAAATGATTGTTTTGAACAGGACTGGTTTTGGAGGTTTTGGGCAGAATCACAGCAAAAAAAACATCCCAGAATATCATGTGCAATAAAACCCAGAATGTCACGCCGTAATTATGCATGGATGAAATCACAGATACAATCCCCAAAACACTGTTCAAAATCCAGCAATCCTAAGATTTTTGAATTATTCAATCGCTATAAAGCAGCAGTCCTGATTAAAAGGGATTAAGTATCAATTGAGTGGCTGAATTAATCTAGCCACTGATCACTTTGTTAAGGAGAATGCAGGAAATGAAAATGTCATACTGGCGCAGTAGACAGCACTTTCGAGAGAGTGGGGCTAAACACACTTTGCTGGCATGGGACAAAGGGAGCTTGCATGACGTGGGAGTGTTGAAGGGGACGATGCAGCCTCAGCTTCGTTCTGCACCAACTCCTGCTTGCAATATGACACGGGGAATAATCGGTATGCAAAAGTAAAGTGCTGGCATGCAGCTCCCTGAATGTAAGTTTTAAATCAGAGGTTTGCATTTTTGTCCAACACCAAATTTATACAAATTTGAAGCAACAACAACAAACTGAACCCACACTTCCCCACTCCCTTCCGCAAAGAAACAGGTTTCAAACAGGCTTCCAAATTAGGCTAATTCGATCATCCCATAGAGCACAGAATCAATAAATTAGCCTCGTCACCTTAACCTGTAAATTTTTAACTTGCAACTCATAATAACTATTGAGTGTCTGCTGCTATGGAAACCTCCCAATTTCCATTGATTTCAATACTATTGCTATGCCAATTCCCCCGCTTAAAACGACAATCTCTGCTCAGGATATAACAATACATCTCCTTGACTTATGAACATTATGGTGTGTGTTTTATTTCAAACATCATTTGTGTTTTTTAAAAACCCTTTTCAAGGTAGAAAAGCAAAAGCACTTTGAAATGAAAGGTCAAATTGCATAATGTAACAGATTTGCTTCCACAAACTTTGTAGTTTTGTTCAGAATTATTTCATTCAATCAATGCAAGTTGCGACAGAATAGAATAGAATTGGGTCCTCCAGCACCAAAGCAGACCTTTTGAACCAATCAGTCCATGCCGAACATAAACGAGTCCCAACTGCCTGCACTTGGTCCATATCCCTCCAAAGCTCTCCTATTTACCTAATTGTCGTTTAAACGTTGTAACTATGCCCACGTCCTTCACTTCCTCAAGAAGTTCATTCCACACACAAACCACTTCCTGTGTAAAACGTTTACTCCTCATGTCTGTTTTAAATCCCTCTCCTCTTGCTTGAAAAATGTGTCTCCTACACTTGAAATCCTCCAACCTGGGGAAAAGACAGCTACCATTAATCCTATCTATAGCTCTCATTATTTTATGAACTTCTTTCAGGCAACCTCTCAACCTCCTATGATCCAGTGAAAAACATCTCAGCTTACCCAGTCTTCCTTTACAACTCAAACCCTCCATTCCCAGCAACATCCTGGTAAATCTCTTCTGAACCCTCTCCAGCCTAATAATGCCCTTCCGATAACTGGGTTACCAGAACAGAACAAAATAATGAACATAAAAACCAATAGAAATGCGGATGCTGTAAATCAGAAACAAGAACAGAAGTTTCTGGAAAAGCTCAGCAGGTCTGGCAGCAGCTGCGAAGAGGAATCAGAGTTAAAATTTCAGGGCCGGTGGAGGAGGGGTCATTGGGCCCAAAACGTTAACTTTGATTTCTCTTCACAGATGCTGAGCTTTTCCAGCAACTTCTGTAAAATTAATGAGTATGCTACTTCTGTAGTAGATGCATTGTTTGACTATGGAAAGAGGAATAGGCCATTCAGCCCTTCCCATCCAAATTTCAACGAGTCCAACTTTTCAGTGACATTAGAAGGGTGTCCTGATTTCTGGACCAGGAGATCTGGGTTCAAGTCCCTCTTGCTCTAGAGGTGAGTCATAAGATTACTGAACATATTGATTAGAAAAATCTATTCCAACTTCATTCATCCAGCTTTACTCCACAATGCTACATACGAATTATCTAGAAAAATCAACTATGTACATAAACAGACCATCCATGGCCCTTCTGGTAAAGTTTTAGCCGTGCAGCAGATCCAAATTCTAGGAAGCTCCTGAAGCTAATTTGGTCAGTAAATTGCTCTAGCTTCCTGTGTTGTACCTTACCTCTGTTTTGAATTTGAAGGAAGAGTTACATTGAAAGCGAAAATTATATCAGTCACATAAAGTACTTGAATTTGATCTCATACTGAAACAGTGCATGTGGAAAAATCCATAAAGATGAAAAGGGATTCCAAATGTTTTAAGTTTCATGAACAACTCAATCAATGAATCCACAACCAAACTTAGGAATGTAGCCATGAAATTACTCTTGTACTAAAAAGCATTCTTGAAGTGCTATTAGAGGAGGACAGAATGGAAAGTTGCAAAGTAACGTTGCCAATTGTTACTCATCTAACCTTCTTTAGTATGTGATTCCCTCACTAAGTGCACTGTGGGTACATCTGCACCACATGGACTGCAGCATTTCAAGCAGTTGACTCAGCACCACTTTGTCAAGCATAATAAATATTGACCTAGTAAGTGACAACCCCCATCTCGTGAAAGAGGACACTCATTTTGGACCAAGAGGAGATGAAGTTTCTCCATTCAGATGTTACAATTGGTCCTTTGATGAGGACCAAATCAGTCCTTGCCTTTCCAAATATATGCACATCCTGTCCCTCAGGATTCCCTCCAACAACTTGCCCATCACTGACGTCATGCTCACTGGTCTATAGTTCCCTGGCTTGTCCTTACTTCCCTTCTTAAACAGTGGCACCACGTTAGCCAACCTCCAGACTTCCGGCACCTCACCTGTGACTATCGATGATACAAATATCTCAGCAAGAGGCCCAGCAATCACTTCTCTAGATTCCCACAGAGTTCTAGGGTACACCTGATCAGGTCCTGGGGATTTATCCACTTTTACGTGTTTCAAGACACCCAGCACTTCCTCCTCCATAATATGGACATTTTGCAAGGTGTCACCATCTATTTCGCTACTTTCTATAGCTTCCATATCCTTTTCCACAGTAAATACTGATGCAAAGTACTCATTTAGTATCTGCCCCATCTCCTGTGGCTCCACACAAAAGCCGCCATGCAGATCTTTGAGGGGCCTTTTGTCTCACTAGTTATCCTTTTGTCCTTAATGTATTTGCAAAAATCCTTTGGATTCTCTTTAATTCTATTTGCCAAAGCTATTTCATGTCCCCTTTTTGCCCTCCAGATTTCCCTCTTAAGTATACTCCTACTGCCTTTATACTCGTCTAAGGATTCACTCGATCTATCCTGTCTATACCTTGCATATGCTTCCTTCTTTTTCTTAACCAAACCCTCAATTTCTTTAGTCATCGAGCATTCCCTATACCTACTAGCCTTACCTTTCACCCTGACAGGAATATACTTTCTCTGGATTCTCGTTATCTCATTTCTGAAGGCTTCCCATTTTCCAGCCGTCCCCTTACCTGCGAACATCTGCCCTCAATCAGCTTTTGAAAGTTCTTGCCGAATATGAGTCCTACAGCTCGGAGACTGGCCCTTTGGCTCACACTGGTCCATGCCGACCAAAGTGTCCATCCACGCTAATCCCATTCCTTGCACTTGACCCATATCTTTTTAATCCTTTCCCATCCATGTAGTTGTCCAAATGCCTTTTAAATATTGTCAATGTACCCTCCTCAACCACTTCTGCTGCCAACTCATTCCATATGTATACCACCCTCTGTGTAAAAAAGTTGCCTCTCAGGGTCCCTTTTACTCTTTCCCCTCTAACCTTAAACTGATGCCCTTTAGTCCTTGATTCCCCAACCCTGGGAAAAAAGACTGAGTGCATTCACCCTATCCATGCCTCTCATGATCTTCTACACCTCTATGAGGTTCCCCCTCATTCTGCTACGTTCTAAAGAAAAAAGTCCTCGCTTGTCCAACCTCTCCCTAAAATTCAGACCATTGAATCCAGGCAACATCCTTGTAAATTTCTTCTGTACTCTTTCCAGTTTAATAACATCCTTTCTATAACAAGGTGACCAAAACTGAACACAATATTCCAAGTGCGGCCTCACCAACATCCTGTGCAACTGCACATAACTTCCCAACTTTGATACTCAATGCCCTGACTGATGAAGGTCAGTGTGCCAAAAGCCTTCTTCAGTGCCCTGTCTCCCTGTGACTCTACTTTCAGTGAACTGTGAAACTGAACTCCAAGATCCCTTTGTTGCACTACACTCCTTAAGGCCTTGCCATTCACCATGATACTTCTACGTTGATTTGACTTTCCAAAACGCAAGATCTCACACTTATCTATATCAAATTCCATTTGTCATTTCTCAGTCCACTTCCCCAGCTAATCAATGTCCTGCTGCATTTTCTGACAACCTTCCTCACTGTACCACGATACCACATATTTTAGTGTCATCAGCAAACTTACTAATTATGCCTTGTACATTCTCAGCCAAATCATTGATATAGATAACAAACAGTAATGGGCCCAGCACCGATCCTGAGGCACTCCACTTGTCACAGGCCTCCAGTCTGACAAGCATCCTTTCTCTATTACCCTCAGCTTCCTACAATCAAGCCAACAGTGTATTCAATGTGCCAATTTCCCCTGGATTCCATGCAATATAAACTTCCAGAGCAGCCTACCATGTAGAACCTTATCAAAGGCCTTACTGAAATCCATACAGACTACATCTACCACCCTGCCCTCATCAATTTTCTTGGTCGCTTCGTCAAAGAAATCTAACAAATTTGTGAGGCATGATCTTCCACTCACAAAGCCATGCTGACTACTCCTAATCAAACCCTGTCTTTCCAAATGCATGTTTATCTTATCCCTCAGAATCTTCTCAAGTAACTTACCCTTGATTTCAAGATTCTTGGCACTCTATTTAATTCATTGGATGTTGTTCTCTTTTCTCTTGACACTGACTTTACTAGTTTATCTGACTTCCAGCATGCAGAATGAGAGTCTTTTTCCTTACCTGCAGCACGGGGGTGTCTAATTGCTATCCTCAAGCTGTGACCCTCACAACATGGTACTCCACACCAACACATCAGCCAACAGACTAGGGGTGTCAAATGGTTTTATTCCCTTTTTAAGCATATCCCTGGAATGATAAAACATAAATACTTCTGTAGTTCCAACAGGGGATGCTTTTTGATTTTGCTGAGAGGGTAGCCAGTCTCTTATTATTTCTTCCTTTTAAGTCAGTCTGTTTAAAGTTCACCCTAATTCTCAATATGTATGATACTCCACGGGTTCACACAGGACTTCGCAGACAGACACTAAATTTAAATCTGCAGTAATTTGCTGGCTCTATATCTTCATTTTAAAACTGCATGTTGTAATTAAAAAGCCAGTATGTTCATAAGAAATCCTGACTCATTGTTATAACAGAGGGTTGTGAATCTCTGAAATTCTCCACTCCAGGCAACTGAGATGCTCAGTTGCTGAGTATATTCTAGGCTTCAGTTGATATATTTTTTGGAATACAGGGAAACAGAGGACTTAGAAGTGAGGCGGAAAGCAGGATCTGAAACTCAGGGTCAGCCATTTTTTTTTTACGAATCGCCGAGCAGGATGGAGGGACAGCAAGGCTACTCTAGTCTCCTAAAATTCTCACCCTCCCCTATTCACCTTTAATGAATCCTTCTCTGCAGGATTTGGAGAGTGTAACCTTTTTAGTTCATCAATTTTTGTGTACTCTAAGACAAAGGAATAGAAATAGGCCATTCGGCCCGTCGAGTCTGCTCAACGATTCAATGAGACCACGACTGATCTGATAATCGTCAACTCCATTTTCCTGCCTTTTCGCCATAACCCTCGATTCCCTTACTGGTTAAAAATCTGATGCGTTCAGCCTCGAATATACTCAGTGGTCCAGCCTCAACAGCCCTTTGCTGTAAAGAATTCCACAGATTTACTACTCTGTGACAGAAGAAATTTCTCCTCATCTCGTCCTAAATGTGTGGCCCCTTAGTTTAAGGCTACGCTGACTGGCCTTAGACTTCCCCACAATGGGAAAGAGCATATACCCCATCAATTCCTCCAAGAATCTTGTATGTTTCAACACATTCTCCTTTAATTCTTCAATATTCTAATGAGTAGAAGCCCAAACTACTCAACGTCTTCTGATAAGATAGCTCCTCCTGGCATGGTATCTGCCTAGTGAACTTTCTCTGGACAGCCTCCAATGCCAGGATATCTTTCCTTGGAAAAGGGGTTCAAAACTGTTCACATTATCACCCTCATTATTAGACCATGGGACGGAGGAGCAGAGGTAGACCATTTAGTCCAAATTAATTGTGCCTTACACTTCTGCATTCTCGTTTTCTATCACCTACTGGATAGAAACTAAACACTGAGAATTCCTGATCTGAAAATCGGAGCAGTTAGCTAGCATCTCCAGCTCCTCCAGACCTCCTTTGTAAACAACTGGCACCAGGGCACACTCCATGTGCGGTGGCTGCATAAGTTCCACATCCATAGACACTGGCATCTGATACATACCAACCTCATGGCACATCGCTGATCCACTTTCACTTCTGAACTTTAATGAGATTCTTCTCCATGCAATGCTGCTGCAAGGACACTGGCCAGGTATGGATTGAACCACACTGCATCTTCCCCTATCACTCTCTTCATGCTCACTCTCTCTGTGGCTCTCTGGATCTTGGCCACCATGCAATTTCAATCGCTCACCTGCAATATGTTTCCTGAAGAAGGGCTTATGCCCGAAACATCGATTCTCCTGTTCCCTGGATGCTGCCTGACCTGCTGCGCTTTTCCAGCAACACATTTTCAGCTGCAATATGTACCAGCAAACCTAATCTAACACCAATCCAAAGATTTTGGCCAGTGTTTAGTGCCTGACTTGTGATCTGGCTTCTTCCCTCATGAATCAAGGGTAAACTTACTGTGTCAGCAACTAGAGAGTAATCTAACTGGATTAGTATATCAGAAAATCAAATACACTAATACTTACAGATCAAAAGTTAGACAATTTGATAACAGGCATAAGTTATTCCAGATTGTTCTTTAAGAAAGTTTCATTTGTTTTTTTTAAACATGAAATCTTTGCTTATAACATGTATAATGTAACAATACAATGTTTACCATCTCTGAATAACAAACACAAAATGCACCTTTACATTTTCAGTCAGAGGGCAGCACCTTCATACGTGTCGCTTTTCTCGGCATTGGAGCTCTGTTCATGGAGCTCCTATACTTCACCTCATCCATCTCTACTGTGCTAGCTCCGTACTTCTGAGCACTGCACTTAAAACCTTTTACAAAAACATATATTTCTCATGCCTTTTGATAATCTTTTTACTTTTGATTGTCATGTGATCTTTATATCAAGTTTTCACACACACAAACTCACAGTCAGCAATCTGTATCAGGACCTTTGTGTTCTTCCGAATCTCCATCTCCCAAAACATGGCCAATTCACCTGACCTGCACATCTTTGGACTGTGGGAGGAAACCAGAGCACCCGCAGGAAACCCACGCAGACACGGGGAGAATGTGCAAACTCCACACAGTCAGTCGCCTGAGGCGGGAATTGAACCCGGGCCTCTGGCGCTGTGAGGCAGCAGTGCTAACCACTGTGCCACCGTGCCGCCCACAAAGGAGGCAAATGACAGACTCCTACTACCTGGTTTGTGAGCTGCCTTCTCCTGGAAAGAGAAACAGGCAGGGATTGAGAGAGATGAAAATAGGTAGCACAGTTGGTGCAGATGGGGCAAAGATGGTGAGGTGCCCTGAGTGAGTGAGTAGGTCGTGCAAAGGGCAGGCAGGGTTAGTAATGTGGGAGGTTAGGGTGGGTGCCAGTGAGTGAGGGAAGGTGCTACAGGGAATGGTGGGGGTTGTCCAGCCTTGATGGGAGGTGGGTACAGCAGCAGCGACAGAGTGGGTGCGAGGTATTGATGTGCTGGCAGAGTGGAAAAGGTCATTGAAATTCTTCCTGCAGTGCTGGGCACTCCTCTAGATGGCTGAGTCTACACTGACCAGGAGAGGCAGCCTCTGACTAATCTGTGATCTGGTGTCATAGCACACACCACCAGTCGTGGGCTAGAGGGCAACCTCCCTCGTTTTGCAGAGTGGGGGGTGGCACCAATTTCCCCTTGTCTGTCTCTTTGGTGGCAGCTCTGACTGACAGCACCTAACCAGGTGCACAACAGTCTTTTCAAGATGGCGCCCACACTAGGGATCCCAGCAGTGTCGAGCCCTCCCCGTCTACGGTGAGTGGGATCATTGGGAGCATCAGACGAAAGACGAGCCAAGAGGGAGTGGTGGCTGGGAGAATTAGACAGGGGGTTGGGTTGATCAAGTGAAAAAATCCATCAGGCCTCACTTTTAATGAACCTGACACTTCACCAAAATAGGGGAGAATTCAGCCCAATGATCCCTCTTTTAAAACAGGCACGAAACTAGGGTATTTTATGTGCAGTAGTCACTGATAAATCCAAGGCCTGGGGTAAGGCGATGGAACTCACTGCATGAAGTATTTGAGACAAATACATTTTCAGGAAATTCAGGTAAAACAGAAGAGAGTGGAAGGATAATAGCATATGCTGACAAAGCTGTGTATAGATGTGAGGTGAGTCAATCAGATCGTAAACACTGGCACAGACCAGTTAGACTGAATGTGCTGTTCCTGTGCTTTGAGTGATATGGAATACTATGTAAAAAAAATAAGATCAATAGAGTTACAACGGAGCCTGGAGAGAAAGCAAAAAAAAATCCTCTAACTCTAAAGATAATATGGGAGAAATTGTTAGATGGGAGACTTGCGTTTTTATTTTGCACGAGGGCATATTCTGTCAGTTTAAAATAAGGACTATTCATGATTCACATATTTATCAGGGTGAAATGAAGCAGTTCAGACTCCCCCAGGGTCTATCAGCTTTTCCCTGTTGAAAGGCCGAGCACTCTCTAGCAGGGGATCGTGTTACAGATTGCGCTCGCTGTTTGATGCCTGTTGGGCTGAGAAAATGTATGAATTTCCTTGCCGACTGACAGAACACCAATCATAAATGAAGAGTTTTGCTGATAATAAATAGGAAGGACTGTCAGCTGCATTGTGTGGATATGTGATATGTAGTGAAAGCAGCGAGGCTTTTAATTGGCAGCCTGAGGCTGGGGTGGGATACTTCGATTCATTCTGCTACCTCAGGTTTTAATCTTGAGAGCTTGGAGTGGGGGACAGTGTTGCTGAGAATTTCAAGTACCCCAACTCATGTTGAATGAACAGTGAATCTTGTTTCTTGAGGGGCCTTCGGCTCCACTTTCAGATGAGCATGTCCAACTGAGCTCTGATAATAGTTTCCTATGTCTCACATCTCAAGACTCTGATTTTGCCACTCTCAGGATAACGTTGCCAACTGGTGAAGCTCTGTGGGGAGTCGATGGTGAATTAGCAGCAGTTTTCTGTCTTTACTTGGTCAGAACAGAGTGCGCGTCATGACACAAATACGCCTCTCCTAAGGTTAGTTCAAGGAGATGTTCATCTCATTCCTGTTTTGGTCTATTTGAAACTGCATCCTCATCAAACAAAAGTCAGGATACAGAAAAAAAGGGACACCAGTTGAAACACTGCGTATTCGATTTATTGTGCATTCCTTAGTGGTTGGTTGCTACACATGCTTCTGCCAGGAGGTCATGGGATCAATTCCCGCTTAAGACACAACCTTTTTTAACACAACCACTATGCTGATGCACCAATGTCAGTGCAGGTTGTTCTGCAGTTGTGTTACTCTGCAACATTGCGCTATAGGAAACCATTATAGGAAATCGTGCTGCAGAAGATGGCTAATAGAAAATCTCTACGCCCATTCAGTAGGAAGCTTGTGTTATCCAAACAACATCCACAATTCGTCAGTTGTGTTATCGCCAAATCGCACTGACAAAACACGCTTATATCAGAACGACCTGTGTAACTCAAGTAGCTGCCAGATTCTGGTAAAAACTTTCTGAATTACAAAGTTAGATCATTTTAATCATCCTGTCCACATATGTTATGACACACCTCTGGAGCAGGTGGGACATGAAGCCAGCCTCCTAGCTCAGAGGAAGGGAGACTACCGCTGCACCACAAGGGCCGGATACGTTGTTCACCTGATGCTCTACCTGCCCTCACAGTTACAGGTCTAAGATTCAGTATTTTGTCTCCAAATTATGGCAATTTTTATTAAGACCCTCCCCTTCACCATCACTCCAAAGTTGCTTTGAATGGATAGAAGGATCACAAACTGTTGAGGGCACAGTCAAACATCCTCGTGACACTGCCTGCAGTCTTTGATGGAGGTGTGCTCTCTGAGATCTGCCAATACCTCTCTACAGTTACCCAATAGTCTGGGATTGCTTCCACCTGGTTCTATTCTTACCGTTAAACCATCAGTAGAAAATCACCTCTAATGACTTCCCTTCCTGAACTATAGACTCCTCCTATGAGTCTATCCTTGATCCCTCCTACTTTTCATATACATCCTGTCACTTGGTGACATTGTCTAATGCCACAGCATTAATATTTACATGCACACTGACCACACCACCATCGCTCTCTCTCGGTTCCTCTGTTGCTGGTTTGTGAACAGATTGCTTACCTGACACCCAGTACTTAATAAGCAGACATTTTTTTGAATTAAATATTGGGAAGACTGAAACCACAATCTTTATTGCAAACTTTGTTCCCTCTCAATCAACTTCACTCCACTACTGAGCAAAGGTCTGAGTTTGAGACAGCCTCTTTACAATCTTAATGTCGCATTGTTCACGATATAACTTCTGATCTTATATTCGTGCCATTGCTATTTCCACCTCTGTAATGTTGCTTGATTTCATTCTGTCATCATAGACTTTTACAGCACAGAGCCAGGCCATTCCACCATTGTGTCTGTACTGGCTCCTGGAAGAGTTACCAACCCTGTCCCATTCTCTAGCCCTATTTCCATAGCCCTCCAGTGTCATCATTTTCAAACATAGATCCAGATCTCTTTTGAAACCTTGTGTGGAATCCACCTCCACCACTCTCCCAGGCAGTGCATTCCAAATCCTAACAATTCTCTGAGTAAAGAAGTCGCTTCTTATTTAATTCTGTTACGGCACAGTGGTGAACTCTTGTGTTAATTAAACCAAACACCCAGAAAAGCCCAAAACGTCGATTTTCCTGCTCCTCGGATGCTGCCTGACCTGCTGTGCTTTTCTAGCACCACACTTTTGACTCTAATCTCCAGCGTCTGCAGTCCTCACGTTCACCCAGAAAAGCTCACCTCACTTGTAATCTGTTAAAGTATGGGTGGCAAAGAACTCCCAAATTCCACTATTTAAAGAAAAATAATATCAACTTAACCCTTAATTCTAAAAGTAAACATTAAACAACAACTAGGTAAAAACAATGACTGCAGATGCTGGAAACCAGATTCTGGATTAGTGGTGCTAGAAGAGCACAGCAGTTCAGGCAGCATCCGAGGAGCAGTAAAATTTAACATCAACTATTTACAACTCTAAACCTCTTCCTCTTAAATACTTATTATCTGCCTCTCAGTCTATAGCACTATGCTGTTCCCATAAAACCCATATTAAAATTACATCAACTTAAGTTCAAAATGACACAGCGGTTTTCATCATTGGTGTCTGTTTTCCTCTGTCTGAAGATTTCCTGCATCGGCTTCTGTCTTTTACTACAAAGATATTGCATATGAAAATGGTACCTTTGATGGAGAGTGTTTTGAATGGCAGTTCTCTCTCTCTCTCAATGGCAGTTATACTCTGCCTAATTTTCAAAATACCTGCTTCTTTATACCCCTAACATCGGATTGTCTCATTGGTTCAAAGTTGGCAAAACAATAAATTCAAACTCAATTGGGTTTTAGTATCCTGGGGCATAATTTAAACTGAATTGTGTGGAAACAACCACCAAAACTCAAGGTATCTGTTTCACAGCCAAATGTTACATATTTTCAATTTTCTAGTACACTCTGAGACTGTTAGCTAGTCATACGACAGGTGCTTGTCAGCTCTCAGAGCAAAACAGCATTCATTCTCTCTTAAAGGTACAGTACATGCCTTCAACTTCATAACAATTCCTAACTATCTTGCTGACAATTTTGAAATTGCGACCCTTACTTACTGATACACTAATTAATAGAAACAGAATATCCTTTGTTACCCTGTCAAAATTCTTCATTATATAAACATCTCTTAATCTTCCCTTCTTCAAGGAAAATGAGCCCAATTTCTCTAATCTTCCTTTGTATCCAAAATCCCTCATTCCTGGTACCATTCTAGTAAATCTCCTTTTCACTCTCTCCAGAGCTTTAACATCCTTCTTTCAATAAGGTACCCAGACTGCACGCAATACTCCAAACATGGTCTGACTAATGATTTGTAGCATCACTTCCTTGCTTTTATATTCTCTGCCTCTATTTTTAAATGCAAGGATCCTATAAGCTTTTTTTTAGCACGTGTTTTAACTGACCTGGCCACCTTCAAAGAATCATGCACTTGAACCCTGAGGTCCGTCTGCTCCTGGATTCCCTCAAAGTTATACCATTGAGATTGCATTGTCTATTCTTGTTTCTTCTACCAAAATGCATTACTCTGTGTTGAAACTCATCTGCCATGTGTGTGCCCATTTGGCTGACTTGTCAATGTCTTTCTAAAGTCACTCAGAATCATCCTCACAGTGTACTATTCTCCCTAGCTTTTTATCGTCTGCAAATTTAGAGAGTTTGCCCTGAACACCCATCTCCAAATCTTTTATATGAATCAGAAAAGACCAGGGTCCCATCACCGATCCCTCAGAACATCACTTTCAACTCGTTTCCAATCTGAGAAATGCCCATCTGTATCTATCCTCTGTTTCCTGTCTTTTAGCCAAGTTCTCATCCATGCTGCCAAGAACCCATCAATCCCAACCATTCCTAATTTGCTAACCTACCTGCCATGTGGCAATCTATCAAAAGCTTTCTTAAAGTCCAAATATATAACATCCACAGCAAAATCCTCATCCACTGCTTGTATCACCTCATCAAAGAACTCAATCAAGTTTGTCAGACATGAATTGCTCTTGACAAAGCCATCTTGACAGTCAAGTATTTATTTGTTTTTCTCTCCGTGTATATTTATCTTATCCCACATAATTCCGCCACTGCTGTCAAGCTGACTGGTCTATAGATCCCCAAATTATTATTTTTGCCTTCTTCTTAAACAGTTGTGTAACATTTCCAATCCTTCTGTCCCCTGGGACTAATCCTGTATTCAGAGAGGCCTGGAAAATTTCTGTCAATGGTTCTGCAGTTTGCTCCATTACCTCTCTCAGCAATTTAGGCTGCATCCTATCCAAGCCTGGTACTTCTCTACCTGGCGTGCTGCCAGCCTTTTCAGCCGCTCATTTTTAATCTGTCACTGTACCGCTCAATTGCTCAACACACATATTTTCAACTGGACCTTTATCACCATCTTTTAATCTGCTAAAGATGGAAGCAAAATATTCATTTAGTACCTCTGCCATACCCTTTGCTTCAGTAAACAGTTTATTTTGTTTATTCCTTATGGGCCCAATTCTATCCTTTACTTTGTTTTTACTACAAATATATTTGAAGAACATTTTACTGTTTGTTTTAGTGTAGTCTGCCATGCTTCCTTATATTTCCTCTTTGCCTTCCTCCTAAATTTTAAATACTCTTCCTGATTTCTATTGCTATTATTAGCCTGGTATGCATCATATGCCTCCTTTCTCTTCCTTATTTTCTCAACGATACCCTTAGTCATCTTTGACACTCTCACTTTGGGTATTCACTATTTGTTTCTCATGGATGTGCTGCTAGTTTGCACACTACTCATCTCTTTTTTTGGAAATCTCCTATTTTTCATCTATTATTGTAACCACCAAAATGCATTTCCAATCAACCTGCTCCAATTTAACTTAAGGTCCCTACAATCTGCCCTTTTTCCAGTCTGGGACCTTAATCCTTGACTGATTTTTGTTCTTTTCCAATTTAACATTTAACCTTGTTATATTATAATCGCTACTTCTCAAATGCAAATACCATTTCCAAGTACAGATCTAGCATAACCTCTTCCCTGGAAGGACTGGAAATGTACTGTTCCAGAAAGTTTTCCTGCAGATATTGCAGGAATTTCTCTCCTTCCATCATCAACTATCACCACCCTACTTATCATGTAAAATTCCTTAATCTGCCTAAAAATGCTCTCATTCACTTCTTCCCCACTATTTGGAGGTTTGTAATATATACTCAACAAGCTGCTCCCTTTCTGTTTCTCACTTCCAACGATAAATCTTAACTCAGGAACTGCACCTACTTCAAGGGCTATGATAATACCTTTGACCAAGACTGCTCCACTTCCTCCCCTTTTACCCACCCTGTTTCTACAAAAGAAACCTTATAACCCATCATGTTAAGCATCCAGTCATGTTCTGGGTTGAGTCACGTTTCTGTCAATGCGACTATGTCATATCCAGTTAGAGACAAAAATAACTGCAAATGCTAGAACCCATGGTAGACATTCAGAGATATTCCATTCCCAAGGATTCCCAAGCTCCTTCAACAAGGACTGTTGAAACCAGTAACAGTCTACAGTCAGACGTTTACTATAAACCCATAGGTTCCCATAACTACCTGGACTACACCTCCTCCCACCCAATATCCTGCAAGAACTCTATCCTCTTCTCCCATTTCCTCACATCTGCTCAGATGAGGAGACATTCCACTCCCATGCATCCCAGATATTCACATTTTTTGAACAATGTGCTTTTCCTCCCTCTGTCATCCAGCCAGCCCTTCACCACATGTCCTCCATTCCCTGCTCCACTGCTCTAAACGCCATCCCAAAATGCAATAAAGACAGGGTCCCGCCTAGTCCTCACCTACCACTCCAGCAGTCTCCACATCCAATGCATCATCCTTAAACACTTCCGCCAACTCCAACTAGACCCCACCAACACAAACATCTTCCCCTCCCCAAACTCCTCTCTGCCTTTCGCAAGGACAGTTCCCTTCGACAGTCCTTGGTTTGTGCCACTCTCCCTACCAACCCCCAAACCCTCAGGTACTTTCCCCTGCAACTGGAAAAGATGCAAAACCTGCCAATACACCACCCCCGTCACCTCCATCCAGGTGAGACAGAGGTTCACCTGCCTCTCCTCCAACCTAGATTAATGCATCAGGTGCTCCTGGTGTGGTCTTCTCTCCATCAGGAAGACCAAATGTGAATTCAGGGTACATTGCGGCAAGCATCTCACCTGGGCCCACAGGGGCTGACCGGACCTCCTAGTCACCGCCCATCTTAATTCCCCCTCTCACTCCCTTTCTGACTGCAAGTTGGAGGAACACCACCTCATCTTCTATCTGGGAAGCCTATAGCCCAGAGGACTTAACGTTGAGATCTCCAGTTTCAAATAACCTCCCTTCCCATCCCCCGACCCCCTTTCCAGCCTCTTCCCCTCTCTTCCACTCATCTAACTGACTCTTCCTTCCAGCCAACAACCAAGATCCATTCCTCCCATTGACCAACCAGGTTGTACCCTCTACCTGTGTTCACCTATCTCTACCTCACCTCTCTGCCCCCTCCCTAGCCAAAACCCTCGCCCCATCTTTATTTGCAGCACCCCTTATTCTAACCCGAGTCCTGAAGAAGGGATATATCCAAAATATTGACTTCTCCACTCCCTGATGCTGCCTGGCTTGCTATGTTCTTCCAGCCTCCTGCTTGTCTACCATGTCATATCCCCCAGAGCAATTTCTGCTTCCAATTCTGTAGTTTTCTTCTCTGTACTCCATGAATTTACATACATGGAATTTAATCCTGCCCTTATCCCTTTCTTTGAGGAGAAAGTGAGGTCTGCAGATGCTGGAGATCAGAGCTGAAAATGTGTTGCTGGAAAAGCGCAGCAGGTCAGGCAGCATCCAGGGAACAGGAGAATCGACGTTTCGGGCGTAAGCCCTTCTTCAGGAATGAGGAAAGTTTGTCCCGCTCCTCCGCCCTTGAGCCCCGCCCCTCCAACCGCCACCAGGACAGAACCCCACTGGTCCTCACCTACCACCCCAACAATCTTCATGTACAGCGCATCATCCGC